>NW_020455732.1:2427465-2456886 GCF_003342845.1 Nothoprocta perdicaria
TTCCCTTTCCCCTTCCCTTTCCCCTTCCCTTTCCCCTTCCCTTTCTCCTTTCCTTTCTCCTTTCCTTTCCTTTCCTTTCCTTTCCTTTCCTTTCCTTTCCTTTCCTTTCCTTTCCTTTCCTTTCCTTTCTTCTTCTTTTCCTGAAGAACTCATGAAGCAGGATTTGTGTTGCAATTTATTAGCACCTGCTGCATATTTATAGATCTATATAGGCTTTCTGCTGCTAGGTGGCAATAGTTTAATCAAATACCACATTTACATTATCGGGATTATCAGGAATACCACAGAGAATTGCACACAGCTCTGTTAACCAGTGGCTCCCAGAAAGAGAGAATATTGTATTTTCAGAACAGGCAACTGGTGACACAAAAAGAAAAGATTTAAGGAGGTAATCCATCATAGCAAAGCAGAACAGTAACGAACTCCAATAAATTAACAATGAAGTAAGAAATTACCTTCCCTATTGTGTGGCAAAGAAAGGGGAGGAAGTTACATTGATTTACATAAGAAAGCCCAGAGCCTCTCTGGAATGAAAATCCAAAGGTTGTGCTGGGCTTGGTACTAATTTCAGGTAGAGAGTCTCTTGACTGCTCATTTTATACCTTGTTCAGCTATTCTTGCTATTTCCTGCCAGACGTGACATCCAGATAGGTATGAAAATCCTCATCATCTCTCAGGGCTTTTATTGACCCCCCAAAATCCCTATTCTTCTCTCTTCTTTTTTTCAAATAAAACAGGATTAACTTTCATGTAACTGGTTATAGAACCTGTTCAAAAGTTGACGTGCCATATAGTGCTACTGATTTGTGCCTTGAAAAGGTCTATTCATCATTAAGTGAAGGAGGAACAGCTAGGTCAAGTGTAAACACCTGCATTTTATACATATGAAGGTAGGTAAGATCAATTCCACTTGTAATGTCTGCTTTTGCTACCTAACATAAGTCTCTCCTTAGCTCTGCATCTCACCAGATTGCTTATGTTAGTGGCATCTGGGAAATTTGCCCTTTAAGAAGAGTTATCAGATGGCAAGTGGTTGGGGTCCATATTCCAAGATGACAGGAACTGTTCAGAGAAAGGAAAACTGCTCTTTTACTCAAGTGAAGAGAGGAAGATGACTTATACCTAGAGATATAGGGTTAGAAATGGAACAACACATCGTGGAATAAAATGAGTTTGGAATAGCTATTTCTCCTAAAAATCTCTGAATGATATTTTCCAACTGAGACTCAGAATATGGGCTAAATTCTCTTTATAACTCCCACACTCATTTTCTTTTTTTTATTTTAGATGATTAAAACTTTGATACAGCAGAAGCTCAATGATTAAAAATTACAAATGCGCACTGGATAAGTGATAGCTAGATGCGAACATTTTTGTTATAAAAGGGTAGATGTTAAATTAAGCAGTGTTTTTATTTCACCCCCATGGAAATATTCTCTCTAGAAATCTGGGGAATCTTTCATTTTGCAGAAGCTTGGGAATTTGGGGGAATTACATGTTGGTAACAATTTCATTCAAATGCTAATACAACTTGGGTTAAAGCTGTGGAATTACCTCCTACTTGACAGGTTTATATAGAGACCCATTTTCTTCTGACCTTTCAGAGTTCTTTACAATAGATGAGCACAAGACTCTTAACTTCAGCAGTAGTAGTGCTTGACCGCTGATATTTAATTGAAGGTGGTATCTTTGCAGTCTTAGGTTGAAGCAGTCATCATATACATATATGAGGGCTGAAATTGCCGATTAAGCTACTCATTATTAGAGATAATTCTGTCGTTTTGCTTTCAGCATGTATGTATTTTACAACGATACCTACCAGAAAAAAGATTGCCTTGAGGAGAAATATGAGTGCTCCATAAAAGATCTTTCTAAATGGATTATACTGAAAATCAGACTTATTTATGATCACTTATTATGTCATGTTGCTTGCATGACTTACTTAGCTTCAAAGGAATCCAATTTCCTTGGAGGAAATATTATATTTTAAAGATATATTTTTAAAGGTGCTCAGAATTAGAGCATATATAGCCTTAAATTTGAGGGAAATTCTTCTAGAGGGAGTGTAACAAAGCCCATTCATTTATAGACTGTTCACTGTTGCAGAACTTCATGAATGGGGTAATGTATGCTTACTTGCCAAGAGTCAGAGGACTATACTCACTCTAAAAGTCTTTGATATTAGAAGACAATTGTAAAAATAGTCAGGGAGTAACTGTGGAGCAAGTTTGCATTGTGAAGTCCAAGATGTAGTAACCCATTTATGGCCATTTATGGCCACTACTGCAAATGTCAGCAGTTTACATCAATGTTTCCTAGAATCTGAAGTCTTCTCACAGAAGTCTGCAAGATTACCTAGGTAATGGCAGAATGGGGTAGAAAGAGAATGATGGATCAATTTCACAGTGAAGGTATTATGGTGTAAAAAGTTCCCATACCTCTACTAACCTTTAGGCGTTGACTATGCATACAGTCACTCTGTTAGGTGAAGGCAGGAAGCGGCAACTGGGTTTAAACCTCTTCCACTAGCTATACTAGCTCATGTTAACTCATATTTACCTTTGGATAGAATCTGTTAAAAAGTAGTGATTTCATGGTGAGTTTACTTACCCTATTTTCCCTTTTCTGCTTTCCCTTGTCTGTTTTGACAGTGTTACAAAGCTGAGACCAGCAGAGGAGGGGAAAGGAAGTAATCAAAATGTGAATATCACGATGACAACTCTTGAAAGGCTTGGCAATGTTCCCCTAGGTATTTTTTTTTCCAGTGACTTCTAATTTGCCCTCTATGATTTCTGATCACTTGTCAGTAAAAACAATCAAAATTCAGCTGGTAGCATAGTTATGGTATCATTTGCAAAACTGGCCGAAGTTAACTGCAGGATCATGATGAAAGCTTTCATGGAGACTCTGAGCTGCCAGCATTATGGAGGGTGCAAACTGTGGAAGGAAAGAAAGTAGGAGAATTTTATCTTAAAAAAAAAAAAAAAAAAAACAGACATTTTTGAACTAGGAATGCCTGAGAAACACTTGTTCTTCCCAGTTTCTTAAATCTGTTATTTAGAGGTCCTGGGTTTTGAAAGAACTGTTTTCGCTAGGCAACTCTTATACCCATTCGACAAATTGATGCACAGTCTCTGCAGTCACTCAGATTGCGTGGGAAGGTGAAGCACTTACTGAACTAGCAGAGGGATTGCTCCTCCTGGTGCAGATGTGCACATACTGTGTACCTTATTCTTAGATATCATCATAGAGGTTTGCACATGCTTTTTAACTAAAAGCTCAGATGGATGGAACTTGCCTGTTTTTAACTGCATTTTAGGAGGCTCTTTAACAGAAAAAGTTCAGTTTTATTGTTGCCACTGAAGTGACAGATGGTAAAAGAGCAGGAAGATTAGAAGATTAGCAGGAAGAATATTGTAGGAGTCTGTGTAGATATAAATACTTAGCTAATAAATAAGGTGGTAGTAATATTGCCTGTGAATATATATATAAATCGGAAGCAAGCTTGTTAAAATCTCTCTTCTCTTTAATAATGATGTCTAAATGTAGCAGAGCACTTTTGTAAGTATTTCTGATGGAGGAATCACTATGTGTTGCTATGGTGTTAGATTTTCTTTTTCAGGGGAGAACCATGCATTTAGTAGAGAAACCTTTACCTTGTTGCTATGCAAACACTGCATTGTATTATTACATTCCAAGAAAGTAACACAACAATATTGCAAGTCAATATCCTGATAACATAAATGCTCTCTTTCTTGGGCCCTTCACTCAAACACAACACTGTAGGGATTTCTAAATCTAATAAAAACCTCTAGAGGCCTGGTGCAAAATTTCGATGAGCATGCCATTTATGCAAAGCATTACCTGCTAATTTTATACACATTGCTTCATTTAGGGTCAGACTCTGACCTTATGGCAGAGAGACTCACTCCCAAACAGCAAACATTTGTTCATCATCAAAACAACTGCTAATAGGACAAGAAGAAATGGCCACAAGTTGTGACATGGGAGGATCAGGTTACACACTAGGAAAAATACCTATATAGAAAGAATGGTAAAACACTGAAAGAGATTGCCCAAGGAAGTGATGGAATGATTATGCCTGGAGTATTCAAGAAACATGTAGATAAGGTGCTTAGGATGTAATTTAGCAAGCATAGTGCTGATGGGCTTACCATTGGACTTGATGATCTTGGTAACCTTCTGCGATGGGATGACTGGCTAGATGGACAATGGGAGAGCCATGGATGTTGTTCACCTTGACTTCAGCATGGCTTTCAACACAGTCTCCCATGGCATCTTTGTAGAAAAGCTCTGGAAGTGTGAATTGGATGGGTAGACAAAGGACTGTGCTGCCGCTCAGAGGGACCTAGATGGGTTGGAGGGTTGGGCAGAGAGGAACCTCATGCAGTTCCACAAAGACAAGTGCAGGATCCTGCACCTTGGGAGGAATAATTCCAGGCATCAGTACAGATTAGGGGTTGACCTGCTGGAGAGCAGCTCCACAGAAAGGGACCTGGGAGTGCTGGTGGACAAGTTAACCATGAGTCAGCAGTGTGCCCTCGTGGTCAAGAAGGACAGTGGGATCCTGGCCTGCATCAGGAGTAGCCAGGAGGCTGAGGGACATGATCCTGTGCCTCTCTTCAGCTCTAGTAAGGTCACAGCTGGAGCACTGTGTACAGTTCTGGGCTCCCCAGTATGAGAGGGATGTGGAGTTTTTAGAGAGGGTCCAGTGCAGAGTGACAAAGATGATGAAGGGACTGGAGTATCTATCTTGCGAGGAAAGACTAGATGTTTAGCCTAGACAAAGCCTGTTTAGCCTAGAAAAGTGAAGACTAAGAGGATATCTGACCAATATGCACAAATACCTGAGGGGACAATGTAAAGAAGATGGGGCCAAACTCTTCTTGGTGGTGGCCAGTGACAGGATAAGGGGTAACGAGTGTAAGTTGAAACACAGGCAGTTCCATCTGCATGTGAGGAAGAACTTCTCCCCTGTGAGGGTGACCGAGCCCAGGGAGATTGTGGAGTCTCCTTCTCTGGAGATCCTCTAAATCCACCTGGATGAGATTCTCTGCCATGAACTCATAGGTGTCCCTGCTGGAGCAGTGATATAGGACTAGATGATCTCTAGAGGTCCCTTCCAACCTCAGCCATCCTGTGATTCTGTGATTTTCCAACCATAATGATTTTATGATGCTATGTTTGAGGAGATTTTGCTCCAAGCATTTGGGAAGTATTCTGTGGAGAAAAAAAAAAAAAAAAAAAAAAAAAAAGTCAAAGATCCTTTCTAAGCTTAGCCTTTGCATGCTGATTTTCATCTCAGTGGCCTAGGAGGCTGTCATGCAGTTGCTACCATGTCCATCCACCTTGGGCTTCTCTTGGAGAAGCTCCAGGCCTGGGCCAGTTTAGCCAGTGTGTGATGGTCTAGCCAGAAGATAAAATTAATGATATAGGTTTACACGACTTTTCCACCAGCTTATGTATGAAAGATTTATGATACTGGTGGTATAATTTGTGTTTGGAAGGTGAGTGGCTTGTTAATGTGCCTGGTTTAATGTCGAACGTTTAGGTGGATAAAGTCACACCCTGGAGCTGAGCTGAATTATTTTATCTTTAAGCCAGTTCAGATGAGAACAACATTGAGCCTGCAGATTTTTTTGAGATACTTAAATTATTAGAAATGTGGAACAGCCCTCAATGTAAAGCATCCGTACCAAGAAATAGATTTAGCACAGATATGGAAAAATACAGTTGCAGAAGGTAATTACAGAGTGTTGCTTCCAGCAACCTTTTGTAATTGGAGATCTTTGGAAAATTGGGCCCTTCCTCTTTTTCCCTCTTGTACCATGAAAAGGGCTATGTCGTGCCACACTTGCAATACTTCATCATTACCCTGCTTCATGCTGTATCTGCCAGGGCAGTTTCAGAATGACACAAAATGTGTCACCAATTAGCCCAGGCACTAATTACATTTTCCTCTTGCTTTATACAAGAACCATAACCAGGTCATGAAGAGAAACACTCCACCCCATCTTAGGAGATAGTGAACACAGTGAATGAGATTGATTCTGCAGCCAATCTCCTTTGATTTATTTCATTAACCAATGAACTAATTAGATCTCTTCCTCCTTAAAAAAAAATGAGAGAGAGAGAGAGAGAAAATGAACAGTTTCTGGGAGTCTTTATTTTAGTTGGTATAGAGTCTATCGTGATTTTTTTGGAGCCCCTTTAATCCATTTAATAATGGAATAGAACTGCAATGGTTGGAAAAGAAAAACAAACAGTGCTTAAATAGTAAATATTGAGAAGAACCTTAGCAACCCTAAAACTTTAAAGCTTTCATCCAACTTCTGTCCCTGTTTATTTTCTCCTGCAGGGCAACAGTTTTCACTGTGTGGTGGTTATTTCTTTTTCACGTTCCTCTGAAGTGTCTATTCAGACACCATCTCCAGAGTAGTTAGGCTGCTTAGCTGATGTAAAGTGACAGCTGTTTTCCTGAAAAAGAAAAAAATAAAAAGAAAGACATCAAAAATCAGAAAGTGAACTCAAGTTTCTTAGCCTCAGTGTGTTTAGATCCACTCTCTTTAAACAGGCTGTGACTTGCCTGAAATGACCTACTTATGAACATAGTGATTTCAGGGATGGCCTCATGGGACCCATCCTAGTGAATAAGTTAATACTACGAAATTGTTCTTGGATATCATTGCTTTCAAGATTTCAACAGTTCTGAAGGCAAGACAGGAGTCTTGCATTCCCTTAGCTGAGGGTTGGGCAAGATACAGCCCTGGTATGGCCAGAGAGTTGTGCAGCCCCAAAGGCAAAGACTAGGAGCTTTTTGCTTAGATGAAGGAAAGGAGATGCCTTCAAGTGCTGTAGGCCCCTTGTATCCCAACTCCATGGGATTCTGGTGGATGGTAAAGGAACTATTGTCCATCAGTAGGATGTACAATACCATTTAACTCCAAAAGAAGATTACTTTCCATGCCATCTTTTGTTTTTCTCCTCTATGATACTTTAAGATACCATGAATTTTATCAGGGATTTGTCTTTAGCGGTATCACAGACACATAATGCCAACCACTTTTCCGCAGGCATCAGAAATCCTTTTTATCACCTTCAAGATGGTCATTAAGCAAAGACACATTTAAGCATGTTGTTTTCTGTTCAGAGAAGTAGGGAAGGATTGCAGACTATATTATAATCTAAATAAAGACATAAAGCAGTGTCTCTTATTAGATGTGTTCAGCACATGAGAAGTCCTTATATCACCCAGAAACCTACTTCTCAACTTTATTGATCCAAGAAGGATCTGTTTCATTGTTTCATACATGTTTCATTGATAAATACAGAATCACAGAATGGTTAAGGTTGGAAGAGACCTCTAGAGATCATCTAGTCCAACCCCCCTAAACATATCCTGCAACATTCTCCTTTCTTTTTCCAGAAACAGTTTTATTTGTTTTTACTTGTCTACATTTGAGCTAAAATAGCTGCCTGCAGATAAAGAACATTAAAATATCACTGACTTAATGTGTACTATGCATTGCAGTCCAAGGAAGAAAAATAGCTTTTGTATGCATTTTTACAGCTATCCGCGTTTTCATTTCTCCAATGAGTTCTGTACACCATTCCTATAATTTACTACAACAGCCTTTCCATGACTTTGCTCTTCATCCTACAAACACCCTCTCTCTATAGCAAATTTCCTTTCACAAGGACTGCAAGATGCATAAAGCCTTGGATCTCTTCCCAAACATAAATCATCTATTCAGAGTGACTATGAAATAAAAATTCAGCTTCTTTCTTTATTTTTAATAAACATTCTAGATCTTTCATCTGAGCTACCTATAAATTTGAGAGAGGAATGTCATGATCTTGATTTCTGAAACTTACTGGAAGATAAACAATTATCACTGCTTTCTAAATTAATTTCTTTCTCCAGGGCAAGATCTTTTGGCTGCTATTTCTCTTATGACATTCTCTTCTCTTATGGCATTGGTGTGGTAATTAGGTTCATTAAATAGTACAATGGGTTGAGGCTAACACTGGTGAGAGAGCAAAAATAAATGTTCTGAACCTCATTGCTCCATGTGATTTAATGTTGCGTCATTACAAACCTCTCTGAGCAGAGCACAGGAACACTTTCATGTAAAGAAGAGGCATACCAACACCTTGGAAACTTGTAAGCACGGTGAAAATGTGTAGCACAGTGTCAGTAGTTTCCTTCTCTAAAGTGCTAAAATGCTTCGGTTGCTGTACTGGCAGTTTTATCCATTGAATTCAAAACACCAAGAGCAACTTCTACTGGGTTCCTGGCCTCTTTATCTCAGTTCTGTTCTTGTATGGAACAGTCTTCTTCTCTCCCCATTTTCTTTCCTGCATTTCCTGTATTTTCTTTCTTCATCAGAATATTGTCTGAAAACTTTGTTGCAATACTAGTTTATGCTAATTTTTTGCATCTAAATCCAAAGTATCAACTTTGGACCTATGTTAAAGCTCTAAGGAAGAGTCAGAGACTTGGCAATATGACATAAAATGCATCATGGAAAATCAAATATTGCAATGGAGGTCATGGAGCAGATTTAGGATTTCCAAGTGCTCATTGCTAAAATCTTCCTATAGTTAACTGAACAGTAACTATAAAGCATCCAGGGGAATGTTTCAGTTGCCTTAGCCTGAAGTCTTGATATGATACCCTGAATTCTTTTTAAAAAGAGTATCACAGAATCACAGAATGGTTGAGATAAATAAATATAATGGATAAATAAATAAATAAGGAGATAAATAAAATATATTTTGTAGATAAATATAATTAGAAAAATTATAAAGGTAGATAAATAAATATAATTTTTGAATTGGTTAAACCACAATAAACAAATTGCAATTAGGAAATTCAATTTCCTTAGGGATTTCCTGAAGAACATTTTGGTCATTTTTACTAGATATTTATGTTCTTATTTTTGTTTGAGAACATCGGCACTTTTGCAGATTGTAGCTCATCAGAAAACAAGGGGCGGCTTTAAGGTATTTTCTCTAAGATGTCAAGAGGAATCATCCAAAAGGTACAGCCTGCAGACAGTTCTCAGTTACATTGGGTGCAAGAGAAAAAGTTTGCATTCTCCTGAAGAGAGCAACACTCTTTTTACTGTGTACAGTATTTTTTTTTTATCACACTGCTCATAAAATTGACGTCTGTTTAGAAAATTAAAATGAAAATAAAAATTATATTTTAAAATAAAATAAAAATGCTACACACAATTAGGATGCTTACCTTTGCTGCTGGAAGACTGGGGCAGGAAGTTTCTGTTCCCCTTGCTCTGTGTGGCTCAACTTCTTCAGCTCCCAATTTATATCTATCACTTTAAGTCCTATTTTACTTTCTTTTGCTTACAGGATGTTTTTTCTGCCATATAATTTGGAAAGATGGCAATAGATAAAACTGGAGTTATGATTTATGGAATGGATCTTGGTACTATAGCTATATAGAACAGCCCTGTGACTGTTCAAATAATAGGAGAACTACAAACAATTGTGCTGCACGAGAGCTGTAATATCAGAATATCAGTATCAGAGTTAAAGGGACCTTCTTGGATCAGTCTGTCATTATCACATATAGTGAACTTCAATGCCCCACCACTTATCTGTGCAAAATCTTCCTTATGTTAACTCTTAGGAGAGCACATCAATCTTGCTTTTGCTGTCATTATGTATGCAACCATCTGGCATGGGGAAAAATGCAATAGCATGACTTGCATATACCCTGGCCAGGTGGACTGATATGTTTGACTGAGCTGAGCCAAATTTAGGTGATGTGGACAAATATTGCTTCTCCTTTTAGCCTGAATAACTTGAATTTTCACCAAGCCTGTTAGCTCGGCATTCATCCCCTGCTTTCTGCCCCAGCTCTTCAAGTAGTAAAAAGTCTTTATGTTTGTCAGGTCAGTAAAAAACAGAACATCATCCTGTTTATTTTATAGTCAACTTCATTAGCAAGAAACAGCAAGGACTGAAATACAGGGCTGTAAAAACCCAACTTAGGTTTGTAATGTAATGTAATTCAAGTAATTAGTCCACTTAAACTTTTTAATGTGGTCTCTTGGTTTCCAAAGTGCTAAAACACTGGCAAATGGTTGTTCTACAGATTTTCACTTGCCTGGCATTCTGGGTTTTATCATCAAAGAACAGGGCATACCTTAATATTTCTGTTACGCCAGATTTACAGCTGGTACATGTTGACATGACACCCACAAGTCAGTGTAAACGTGTCACTATATACCAGATGAACCTTGAGTCACATTTCACTAACACGTCTGAGAAAACTTAGCCATCCTACTTGTTCAGACTTGTTGTCTTCCTTTTTCTTTAATGCTGGAAAATTGGGTAGAGATACATGCACATAACAGATTCTCTTGTACATGTGTTATGTGATTCCTGTGGCCTTGATTAATGAATCTGAATCTTTTATCACAGGAGAACGTGTTTGGATTCCTGGGTTCATTGTAGGCATTTGTGACCATTCACAGTAGCATCTGACTTACTTAAGATTTCTGGTCAACTGATAACCATAGACAAATGGATAAAATGTTCAATCCACATAGATTCTGTGCAGAAAATGTGTACATAGTTAAAAAAAGATATGTCAGTATAAGCTAAGGTCATCTGTTAGTATTTCATTTCATGCCCCACATACAAAGCTTATATATATCAATTCTAAATGATTACAAAAATAACTAAAAGCAAAACAATCTGCAGTCTGACAAGATTCTGAATTTTGATTCATTTCCATCAGATTCCCTAAGGTAGAGGTATGGAGGTCTAATAGTACTAAAAATAATCTGATGTCATTTAGGATTTGGATTCTTGGACTGGAAATCTCCTAAGATCATTTTCACGATTCATGTATTTTACTACATGAAGTAGATAAAAACAACCATCTGATCTGAGCTCAAGTGAGTGTAGAACAGACTTCTAGAATAAAATTCTTATATTTCCAAAATAGAAAGTATGATTTTTTCTTTATGATATTTGTCTTAATAGACTGCTTATACCAGAGGATAGCTTTCATATTTTATTCAATTTGAAACATATCCATCCTGTTTCCTTCCAGGTTTGTTTGAGAGACTTGCAAATTAATTAAAGGATATATTTGTACTTATTATTGGTTCTTTGTCTATTTCTTTCCCTACATAAAGTTGCAATAAAGCTGAATTTCTTGCAGTATTTATTCAGGTCTGGCAAGAAAACAGTTTCCATTCTGTGGGAGAAGAGGGAAAAAAGAAAATATAAAGCAAAAGCATTTCAAAACAAGTTATTTTTAATCAGATTGGATCTCAAGGCAATTGTATGCAAGATTCGATAAGGAATTGTTAATGTTCTCTAAAAAAACTTTAAAAGAAAGAGGACCACATAGTTTCCTAATCATATAAACATTTGTGTCTGAAAAATGCTTAAAAGAGTTCAAAGAGACATTTATCACCTTTGGAAAAGAATGTGTAAGTTGTAGGCAAAACTGTTTGGATTGGATCCATATCACCTAACCTTACCTATCAGGAATGTAGATCCCTAGTTAAGCTGAGTTCTTTCTACAGTCAGTAGGGAGAGAACATTTTTGTTGCTCTCATAATAGTTGAAACATATCAGCAAGACAGCATTTGTAAAGAGCATTATTATGACTTATGCACTAGGAAAAACCTGAATCCATCTTTCAGCTACTCACACTTCTCTTAGGATTTGAAACCAAAGATGGAGAAAGCGATGCACTCCTGGTGGATGATTCATCCCCTTCATGATATAAATAGGATGACTCACTCTCTGTAGGTGCCTATGCCTCTCCATTGACCATAGAAGGATTCTGAAGACGGTCTTAATTCTAAACACCTAATTTTAAGATGGAAAAAAATAGATGGATAACAGGGACTCCACATTGCAATGACTAGAGTTTTTCATATGAGTGCTCTTCCTTCCAGTTTTTTCATCAGTTCAAGTACAATATCTGAGTGTAATATCTCAATTCTTTAGATAACGACAATTTTCAGTTCAGATTTCTCAGTGTTTGGAGTGGCCTATAGATTTATCCATATCCTCAGAGCTCCAAAAATTTCACTGTTCTCCTGGGAAGTAGAGATCTAAAGAGCTTGCCATCTATCCAAACACTTGCAATTCAATATGTGTCATTATTTCTCCATTACTCTTCTTCTTGTGGTTGTTTGAACTACCAGCAGCTGACTGGGAGATCACAACAAGGAAGATAAAACTAAAGCTTTAGCAACTCTTTCAGAGAGTGCTTGGTAAATACTGTACGGTATTTTAAGATCCTCCTAATTTTCTTTTCCACTCTGGAAAATGCCACTCTGGGCATTTGCTGTAGAGACAAAGACAGCAGCTAGGAGCGAAGTCTCAATAAACATTTTGTAGGGGTGCTGACAGTGTGGAAAGAAGCCAAGGCAGAGCAATTGGGATTTCTCATGAAAGTCAAATGTCCCTGCTCTTCCTGCCATGCTTACTGGTACACATTCACTGTAACAGATTAGGTTCATGCACCCTAACTAATGTACCTACTAAGAGAAGCCAAATGCTGCAGAGAATTGCATGGTTCATTGGAGAGCCAAGCTTGGCTTGGCTTACCCGGCCAATAGTGGACCTATTTGTCATTTGTTGAATTTTGAGGATAACTGCTTGGTAATTGCTAGGGTTGCATGTGAACTGTAGGTAGGGGTGGGGAAAGTGAATTAAATTTAGTTAACTTTGGTCTTAACTCCTTTATAGTTAGATAATTTGCTATTAGTGATGAGGTGCCATGCCTCTCAATTTTCCTTTTTTACCCTTTCTCCCTCTCTCTCTCTCTCTCTTTTTTTTTTTTTTTTTTCTCCCTATCCTTTTCAGGCAGTTATTAAGCTCAGAAATGTCTGGGCTTTAATTCTGCTGTAAATAATCCTGAAATTTACATGTGCACTGCCAAGTGTTGCAAGGGAAAAGAAATCCTACAAATGGTGGGATGCAGAGTGTAGCTGTGAGTAGAATGGTTTTGGTTTAAGACTCTGGCCATAATCTCAGTAGGGTATAATTCCTATCTGCTTCCTATCTCCTTTGTGTTTACTGGAATGTGTGTAAATCTCTTCAGACTTTCTTCTGAAACCAAAGCAATGGGTTCCAAAGTTTTGTAGGCTGTCTCCACTGCCTTCATCTTATTGTCATCTCTGTACTCTTTTATAATTTGAGCCATCTTGAGTGAGAGATCTTGGTTATGTAGTTTGAAAAAGACTTGTATAGATGAAAGTAGCCATTTTTAATTATTTTCTTCTTACTTTAAGTTAAAGTATCTCTTCTTTCCCTCAAGCTTTCTTAAGATTCAGAGATTTTTAGGGGATGATCCCCATAGTGCACTTGTTTAGGGTTATCTAAAAACAACTTACTATCTCTGTGATAACTATGAGAGAAGATAATTATGGATTCCAAAAAAATGAGAGAAGTGATAAAAGAAAAAGAAAAAGAAAAAGAAAGAGAAAGAGAAAGAGAAAGAGAAAGAGAAAGAGAAAGAGAAAGAGAAAGAGAAAGAGAAAGAGAGAGGAGAGGAGAGAAGAGGAGAGGAGAGGAGAGGAGAGGAGAGGAGAGGAGAGGAGAGGAGAGGGAAAGGCCATGGGCTTCTTGACCTCCAGAATGACTTTGAAATTTGAGCAAATGCACCCGGAGTTGAGCTACTAGTGAAGACGGTGAAATGTTTTGGATTCCCTTTAGAATCCTGTTTCCACTTTAATTCTTATCTAGGCAAAAAGCTGAGCACATCGCTTCTGAACTGCTATATAGTCACTGGGAGCTAAACAGTCATAACTCACAAATGTGACTATTATATTCGTTTAAGCTAAGAGTGAAGCCTTTTCTTTAAAGAAAGTTCACTATCCAAATTTTTCCTTCATCCCAGCCAACAAGCTGAGGACAAAACCCAGAGGTGTTTTGATCCCCAGAAAGCCACCAGTCCCTTTTATGCCTTTGATCCTGCCCATCAGAATGCTTCACAAAACTTACCACTGCTTACTGGGGGCTTGCTTCTCTGCTTCCCATTGTATGTGTTTTCCAATTGTATATGTGGTAGGGAGAAGAATGTGAGTAGGAGTCACAGGAACGTCTCAACTTGATGAACTTTCTTGCTAGGTATATCTTTACTAGACCACAAATCTCACATGTAACCTGTGGAAAGATAATGCAATTTAAGATAATTATGCATGGCAGAAAAGAAATATAAATATCCTGCTTCAGCATCTTGTTATTCTCTAACAGTAGTTGTGAAAACTCAGAAATTAGACAATGTGTGCTTCATGTATGAGCAGCACTTGCACAGAGCAGTAACTGTTCTGATGGACATTTCTTACATCAGTTCAAGGAATATGGTTTTTTTTTTTTCTGATACAAACTGTCCCTTAGGACTGACTGATGCATGGTCTTTCCATCTCACAGCTCTTCACCTAATACTACTGGTAATCAGTAGGAGTGCAAGGCTAAAATGACAATTTAAAAGATAGAGATGTTAGAGTGTCCTAAAGAAACTGAGAAATACTGACAGTGGCTTAGAGACACAGTTTGGTACTGAGTTCTCAATCTCTCACCATCCAGCTCTGACAGGAGTTGAGTGCTTCCAATGTCACATTTTTAGTCTACTGTACATTATCAAGGAGATATCCTGTTTCTCAGATTTGGCCCTCAGGCAGACAAGCAAGGGGATAGATATGATTTCATTTAGGGACATCTGTTTTGAGATATTAACTAGTAAATAATGCATAAGTTGGGATGATGTTTTTGGTACCACAGCACTGTATTGCTGAATTAAACAAATAAGAAAGAGAACCCTGCAATAAAAGTGAATTTACATTCCTACCAGCTCTTGCCTGCAAAAATTGAATAAGGTTGAGAGAATATAAGCAAAAGAGAAGCTTTTTTATTTCTATTTGTATTATTTTTTTCCCACAAAGCATTGGCTTAAAGTCCTGCAGAATCTTTTGACAGGACAATATGTGACTCTTACTACTCTATCTGACAAGCAGGAAGGCATCATGGGATGGCTAATGAGAAATAAGCCTCTGGTTATCTACATCCTTCTCCTTCTGTGCAGGCCATCTCAGTCGCTCGTAAATGGCTTTACATTCCAGCATGAATTTCAGACAAAATCTGCTGATTTAGGATTGTATTGAAAAGCTCTATTATATAGAGAGAGGTGATCGTCCCCCTATACACAGCCCTGGTAAGGCCACATCTGGAGACTGTGTCCAGTTCTGGGTTCCCCAGTACAAGAGGGATGTGGAGCTGCTGGAGAGAGTCCAGCGCAGGGCTACCAGGATGATGAGGGGCCTGGAACATCTGCCCTGTGAGCAAAGGCTGAGAGAGCTGGGTCTGTTCAGCCTGGAGAAGAGGAGGCTGAGGGGGGACCTCATCAGTGTCTATGAATACCTCAAGGGAGGCAGTGAGGAGGAGGGGGCCGGCCTCTTTTCAGTGGTGGCCAGTGATAGGACTAGAGGAAACGGCCACAAGCTGAGGCACCAAAAGTTCCACAGGAACTTGAGAAAACACTTCTTGACAGTGAGGGTGACAGAGCACTGGAACAGGCTGCCCAGAGAGGTTGTGGAGTCTCCTTTTTTGGAGATCTTTAAAACCCGCTTGGACACAGCCCTGTGCCACGTGCTCTAGGTGACCCTGCGTGAGCAGAGGGTTTGGACTAGATGACCTCTGAGGTCCCTTCAAACCTTAGGCATTCTATGATTCTATATTCTGCCTATACTTTGCCCATAGAAGTTCAGGCTCACCACTCGTTCAACTTTCCATTAATCAGGATGCAGGAAAACCTGGGGAGACAGCTGGAAGCAATAACCTCCTCATCTTCCTCTAGTAAAGACGTAAGCAGAAGTTACTTTTTTTTTACAAAAAGTGCTGGAAGAAATTCTCACAATTTTAACAAGAAAATTAGCTTTCATCTGCATTTGCATTGGTGTCATTGGTTGGCCTGAATGGACATAGACCTAAATTGCAAGGAAATTTTGGCTTCAGTCAGAAGGGCTTAAAATTCTGACATGTTTCATAGCGAACCTGGAACTAGATCATAATCTGAGAGAATTGTGCTACATGCTTGGACAGAACCCAAATTTGGTCTGTGTTTTACCTCAAAAGGCTACTTAGTAAACTTGCTTAGAAAACATGCACGCACTTCCTAAGCTTTGGGTTGCAGAAAGTTTTCATCTGCCTCTTTCCAAAGTGCATACTGTGAACACAGTGTTCCAGGGACAAGGGAAGGCAATGTCTCTGTGCATGCCATAACACTACCTTCAATGATAAACCACCTACAGGTCCCTCTTCACTGTGATTAGCTCATTAGTTTTCTTTAAGTGCTGTAGCTTATATTTGTATTACAGTAGCACTGAGAGCCGCTGCTTAGTTTCTTCTTAAAGGTTTCTGTCCCTGGCCACAAAAACGGAAAATGAAAATAAATAAATAAATAAATAAGTAAATAAATGTGGATGAGCTTTTGTTCCTCTAGGTAAATGTAGGACTAGCCACTGAATGTGTGTTTCCAAAAACAAATGCACCTGGGGATGAATAACCCAAGGCATCAGTTCAGACTAGGGCTTGATCTGCTGGAAAGCAGCTCAGTGGAGAGGAATTTGGGAGTCCTGGTTGACACCAGGTTAACCATGAGTCAGCAGTGTGCCCTCATGGCCAAGAAGGCCAATGAGATCTTGGTCTGCATCAGGAGGAGTGTTGCTAGCAGGTTTGGGGAGGTGATCCTGTTCCTGCCCCTCTATTCAGCTCTAGTGAGGCCACACCTGGAGTATTGTGTTATTCAAAGCCTGAATATGGGACTAAACTCTTCTTGGTGATGGCCAGTGATGGGATAAAGAATAATGGGTAAAAATTAAAACACAAGAAGTTACATCTCCATATGAAGAAGACCTGCTTAACTGTGAGGGTGGCAGAGACCTGGAACAGGCTTCCCAGAGAGGTTGTGATGTCTCCCTCTTTGGAGATCTTCAAAACTTACCTGGATGTGACCACATGCTCTAGGTGTCCCTGCTTGAGGACGGTTGGACTAGATGATCTCAAGAGTTCTCTTACAGCCTCTGCTACTCTGTGTTTCTATCAAAAGTGTCCACTCCATTTCAAAGGTACAAACAGGACAGAGAATGATCCAAGCATCATATTCACAGATCACTTGTGGGAGATAAAGCTGTGATATGTGATCTACAGGTGCTGCACTGTGTGTGATAACATATAGATATTAGCAAGATCATCAACATTTTATGACAAGAGTTCATCAACATTTTATGATAAAGACTTACGATAAAGATTCATTCAATTCTTTTAGGATAAAGAAAATCCACTGCGAATTATGAGTTTGATGGTGCTCATCCAAAAAGCCGGAGAATTGTTTCTTAAATACTTCACACAATACTGCTTGCCACCTGGGAAATGTTTTTTTTAATCTGAGTGGATTTTATTTCAATCTTCATCAGTTAAACATTTTGTAAAGAGAGAAAAATGACGCTCAATTCAGGGTTGCCACAAGTCATTCAAACATATGCATTCTTCCTTACCACTATCCCATGAAACTAACCACTTCAGCTAGATTTAGAGAAACAGCAAAAATGAAGAAAGTCCCCAAATCTATCTCTGGAGCAAACAGTCTAGTCACATTGAATAATATATCTCTGTGATGCTTTTCTTTCAACACATCAAGACTTTAACATTTCCAAACAGTCACCTTTTACTAATTGTATCAATATTTATAAAATCTGATAGGTCTTAAAATATGCAAAATAGATTAAATGACTTTAGTGGTGATCTGAGGGATATTTTGCATTTCATATAGATTTAATATGTCCCACTACATTTAGTATCTCTCACCATTACCAATTCATGAAGTGTCTACTAGAATTAGTAAATCTCTTTCATTTACTTACTTAGAAGAAAATGTTTAATAGATGCCCCATGAATTTTGCAAATTGCTCTCGTTCTGATGCTGATTAATAGGAAACCATGTAAAAAGCATCAATAATTTCTAGTCTTAAATTAGTGCCCTCTCCTACTTAAATCTGGGAGAGATAGTGGCTTGGGATATTTTTCTCATACCTGTTTGAATCATACTTATTCCTTAACTGAGCTTCATATTAAAAGTGAAATAGAAGCATATTACAGGATGAAGATGACAGTGTCATTGCCATTATCGCCAAAGGACAAAATGGTGCAGGTCTGTAAAACATATCTCAAGTGGTTCTGATTAAAGCCGGAAAAATTAGGCTTTATTTTAGCCATCATAGCTTTATTTTATCTTAGTCTTTAGGCTAAATGGCTAAAATAAGAGGAGACAAAAAACAATCTAATACACTTATTGCTAAGTGAAGTACCTCCTAACTCCCTGAGTGAAGGTTGACCAACTAGTAATTGGATACTTTGAATTAGGATTTAAACTAAATTTAGAATTTGTTTGTTTTAATGTTATATTCGTTTAATATTAACCAAAGACTTTTTAGTAGCTTTTCATGATCAGATGCGTTTTTTGTGAGTGCTTGAGGGCACCCATTTGAGTTATTTATTGCAATCATATCGATTCTGGGGGTGACATTTTTTAATCTTATTTGAGAGGACCTTACTTATTAAATATTTCACTTGTAAGTCTAATTCAAAGGTACCCTGAACCTGTAGAATTGGAGACATTATTACCCACCAGCTCTTTAACTGAAATGAAACTGGTGGATCCTAAGGTTAAGTGATCATAGCACGAAAGCTGAGACTACAGTTAGCACCACATAGTCCTCCTGTGGTAGGCTCAGGAAAGAGGTAAAGCCTTACTCCTCTTGTGGAAACAGTACTCAGTTTTTGTCATCTTCCTCCATCACAGGATCAAGTACTTCATATGTAATTGGAAGGCATGATTCCTGATGCACAACAAGGCGAATTAAGGTCAGACATTTTTCTCCAGGATTTTAAACCATTTGTCTTCCTGGAAGACAAATGAGGGGTTATATGTAAAATTTGTCTAGCTCTTACTTTGTTTAAGAGATCTGATGATTTTACCTTTTTTTTTTTTTTTTTTTTTTTTTTTTTTTTTTTTTTTTTTTCCAATACTCAGAAAATTCCTTTTTTTTTTATTTTCAGATACTATCATGCATAGTCAGTCTTTACTTTTGATGAAGTCATAAGAGAAGAGATACAGGGAACCTGTGCTTGCTGTAATAGACATCACCATGGAAGAGTTTTGAGGGATAACTAAGGGGAATAACTAAGGGTGCATTTGAGGGATAACTAATGCATGGGTGCAGTCATGAAAGTCACAATAAAAGAAGACATCAAGTGCAAGCCTTCCTCAGTGATCATACATGAGAAGTCAGTAGTTCCAGGCAGTGATTCATCCCAGCCTAAATCACATGTCTAACTGAAGTGGGATGAATCATTCTGCAGATATGTCTCTCCACCAACTACAAAGGAATTCGAATAAGTTAGACATCTCACTCAGACTGCTCAAATTAGTTGAAATGAATCCAAATCCTAACATGTACTTAGGAGTAAGGGAGTAGTCATTTCTTGAATTGGCTGAGTAAGGAGGTAGATATGCCTAGTCTTTCTCAAAATCATGTAGTCTTTTCACCCTAAAAATAAAAAGCTAGATGTTAGGGTACAAGAGACACCTTGCTTATTCAGCCTCATTCTTTATTAATCAACAGCCAGTTCTTAGCCACAAAATTATGTGTAAAACTTGCATAAACGTATAAAATTTCAGAAATAGGCGTTTTCCTGTTAAAACACTGAGCTACAAACCCCCAGTGAACAATAATACCATTGAGAACCTCAATATATTTTTCACTCTTCTAAGACAGCAATATTAACCAATGCACAATCCTGACTGTAACAAGGATGCACATCCCAAGTTTTAGGGCTAATCATCTTTTTAATCTAAAGCCTGACTGTGCTTATTCTTGGAAGACTTGAACATGTTTAGCCGTAGGCTTTTGGGTATTCTTTTAACCTGGCAAAGATCAAGGCATAATATTTTCTGTTAATCTGACCCCACAACTGTTGACATGAGGAAATGTTCTTGACCATTTAGAGCTTGATTTTTTTATCTCCTTCTGTAAAGACTGTTTGCTTAAACTTGGCACTTGAGATATATCTGTTTATTGCTTCCTGTTGCTTGCATGTTTCCTTGCACTCTGTCCTGATTTGAAATGCAACAGTAGAGCCTTTTTACTGGGAAGTCTTTTCTGCAGGCTAATGAAATACATCACTAAAAGTTATCTTGCTGTTTTTTGTAGAATCCCCTTAGATATTTTCTCTCTTTATAATTCTTGACAGACTAAAATATTATCCCAAATGAACAATTCAAGAGTGCTAGCCCCCCTTCTGTTCTTGTATTATTCACACTTATTTCATTAATAATTTAGGTTCACAAATTATCTGAGATTGGATTAATTTCAAGAATCGCTTTCCAGATGAAATGATTGGTCTGTTTTATCACATGCTGTTATCTGCTCAGATAGATGACAGCCGAACTCTTCATGTATTCTTTCTGAGTATGAAAATGATTAGTGCAAATAAATTTATATGAGGTGAATTTCACCCTCAGGCTTTATCTTTCTTTCTTTCACAGTTGGTACCAATATATTTTGAAATTTAAATATGGAAAATGCATTTTAATGGATAATTCTCATTAATGCCAATATTATATATTTTTTTACCACTTTAATCCTTGGTATTTTAAGACTATTTTTGGACACCTTGTTCGACACCTTGTTCTAGTGACTGGGAAGACCTTTCTCAGGATTTTAATAATTATCTCTAAAATAGGCTTTTTCATCTTGCTGTGGCTTTAATTGCATAACTTATTTTTTTCTACTGAATAGTATCATTTTATAAGTATGTGTCACTTTACTGTCCAAGAGTTTGCTGGCTATAAGGTGTTATCATGACAACTGAGTTAGCAAGACAAGCACTTTAAGCTCCTCTTTACACTCAGTGCATTGTTTGTTCTTGATCTCACACAGAAAAACATTCAGAATTCAAAGATAAAGAGCCATTAGAAATTAAACATCAATTTAATCACAAACTACTGAAGGACAGGTTGAAACTTCATTTCTGGTAATTCTATAGTTTAGGTCATCTAGACTTAGGATTCCTTCTCTTTTGTTTAGTGAGAGGAGAGAGATTTGGGTTATTCCCATGTGCAATTCAAACTATCTGAGATATAAATTTTTCTGAAGTACCAATTTTTCTCCTTTGCATTTAGATGGAGCATACATCGCTACCCTGTCCCCACACACTCACTGATTTAATTAGACGACCAAAGTCAAATTAAATTAATCTATGCTTGAACAATAATCGGTGCATATCCAAGCACAGGTTATTGGATAGAGTTTGTGACCTCTGACTGTTAAGTCAACTTTCACTTTAAAACATTTGGTACATTTTGACACTAGAAGAATATTGCTGAATTTGAACTGCTATACCACTAGTTTGCCAAACCTTCCTAGGTCAGCTCTGATTTGTGCTTAGACTGGACATGGATTTTTGTGCCAAATCCATGTCCAGCTCCATAGACTGCTGGACAAGTTGCATGGATTCAGACATGTTCTAAATGTTCAAATTCTCCTACTTCTATCTATATTTCTATAAAAAACAGCATTTTTAGGTTACACTTTTCATGTCAAGTGGTCAAATGATATAATCTTACAGAGAGCTATAACTATGCTCTGCTGTGAACTGAGCCCTTTAAGTCTTTATGGACTTCCTTATCAAAACTTCAAACCGAGATGATGACATGATAGTGATTTCGGATCCATTTTAAATCCCACTGTGAGTGATAGACCTCAGAAATGTTGGCATAGACATAATGCAGCTCCCTTTTCTCAAAGTTCATGGAAGAATGAGAGAAGCTCAACATCAATTTTCTTTTACATGTTCCTCCTTCCAAGATAGTTTCCTCAACAGTCTTCATTCTGAAGATGTCATTTAGTGACATTTTAAATAATACTGTCATATCTTATGATCTTTCTGCTCTTCCCTCAGTGCTCTCCCCAGAAAGATTGAAACTATCTATAGACGGGCACTCTAATTATAAAAATATCTTCCAAAGTAGATAAAATACATGCCCTCTAGATCAAATTCTCCACCATTTAGTAATACTTCCCTTTCCTCAGTATTTTTTTCCTCATCCCATTAACATATAATTTCTAATATTACTTACCTCAAAGGAAAAAAAGAATGAGAAAAGCTTAATGTATTTTGTACATGAATGTGTGAAATACAAGTCATTTTATCTGAGCTGAGAAAACACTTCCTTTATTCCATTTCTCTCTTTAGTTTAAAGCCTGTTGAATCTATTAGCCTTTAAAATTTTGTATAAAAGTCTGGTATTGCTGCTGCTTAAATAGACTGTGTAATCATAGACTCTATTTGGAGACTAACTGAAACTTATTATACTTTAATTTATTTGCAGACTCTTTTGCTCTTGCTAAGTGCTTTTGGTTTAGTGTTCAGGCCATTAACAAAGGTGTTAAGTAAGACATGGAGGAATATTGAGGTCATTTGAATGTTATTTCTAACATTCCTTAATCATGTAGATGAGGAAGGAATATGCTGGGGGCGTTAGGGAAGAAGTGTCATGGCTCAACTCTATGGTCTTGGTTAAATTATTTCAGCAAACATTTCCTAACTTGCCTGCCTAAACCAAGACATCTAAAAAGTGCTTTGTGTTTCAGTGGAAGAAAACAATGATGCAGAATGTGTGTGTCTGTGTGTGTGTGTAGCCTACAAAGTCTGTACATTATCAGCAGCATTTTTCCCTAATAAAAACCTCAAATGTTTTACAAGACATGCTATGCTTTGTTCATAAGCATGTCCAATATTTAAAGTATTTCTACCTGCCTTCTATCTTTTTTCTTTTTTCTTTCTTTTCTTTCTTTTCTTTACTTTTTATCTTCCTTTCTTCTTTCTTTCTTTCTCTTTCTCTCTTTGTTCTTTCTTTCTCTGTCTCTTAAAATTTGATCCATAATTTATTCATTATTTTCATCTTTAAGAGATTATTTAAGAGCTCTTATTCCTATTATTATTATTATTATTATTTGCACATGTAATTTGAGTTGGTGGCTCTTGAAGATGTTCCTGTCCACTACATAGAAGAGTGATTTCCGGGGAATTTCTTCCCCAATAGCACCATAAAGATAGTTCTGCTGTGATTTCCATGTCCAATGGATTTGGACTGGAAAAACCACATATCTGGCCATTGGAAGGTATCGATGCTAAACTTAAATTGTGTTGTAGATTCAACAGCAATTTTAAAAGTAACTCTATATGTTTTCCTCCTTGTTTTTCTGATATGTTTGTTTGTTTTCACGGGGAATAGTTATTCCATTATTTTATGCTTTTTACTGTACTGAGCCCTTCTGAAATTATATATTAAAAAACTCTTCAGCAACAGAAAATAGCCTGCATTTCTATGTGAAATATGAAATACTTTATGTAAATAAACTTATTAGATAGATATAAAGGGGAGATTGAGAGTTAAATAGGGCAATTCAGTGTGGTAGGTAAGTGAATGGCACACTGAGGTCTTTGGACCTGTAACAAGAATATCTTGGTACTCGTATCTGTATTTCAGGTCTTAGAAAAGTCTAAGAGTTGTCTGAATGCATTGTTAAGCCCATCTAAGTGAAAAACAGAGGAACAGAAATACAGGAGATTTTTTCCCAAAGTTTCAGGAAATAGTATGAATACAGGCCTCTAGGGTGCTAGACCTGTGTGTCAACTATATGGCCATAAGCCCACTCATTAAAAGCCCATTAAGCAAATTAGGAAGTGGGTAACCACTCCTCACAGCCTGTTGTTTATTTGCAGGTCATTGCAGGCTAATAGAGCTTTTTGTTCTTCACAAACGCTTTTCATGACATTAACAGATTCCAATAAAAAATCTAGTTCATTTATTACCATTTCAGGCTCACTGGAAGAGATAAATAGGACATTAAACATGTACAGAAGTTTAAATTGGCAAAATCCCATCTGTTCTCATCCTTCCTCTAGAAATGCAGGAACATTCAATCCATCAGTCTACAATCCATCCATCCTGGAACCAGCCCAGCAATTACGGCTGCTGACACAATCTTTTCAGAATGGCATTTTTTGTGTTTAATGCAAAGTGGATTTCTGTACACAGTGCATGCTCATTTGAAAGGGGACAAAATGATAAAGGTTTGCTTGGCCTTTTCCATGTCAATAGGGTACTGAAGTGACAGCTGTGAAGATAGGATGATATTAGGGTGTGCCCCCAAATTCCAGATTACTCCTTTTTTTTTCCATCTGAACTAAACATTGTTGCAATAACAATTACTTTTTTATGGAGACATTATTCTGGAGCGAGGTAGTTATCATTCCTGACCTTGCAAACTAAATGCCAAAATTGTCCAATTGTCAATAACCACAAGACAGGTACCACACATGAACATACAGGACATACAGGACTGAGTTACAGGAATTTAGAGGCAATATGACAGTGGATTACTATGGATCTAGCAGTTCATTCTGGTATTATGCAGAATCTGAGCATGAAGTTAAATCTCAAGAAAATCAGCAATGTCCATAGTAGCACATCCTTGCAGGTTTAGTTTTACAAATAGCTGAGAGCTAGGGATGCTGATCAACATGTTGCAAGCACAGAAGACATTCTGAGAGCTGGACTTGAATAGATCAAAAGCTAACACAGTTAATTACTCAGGGCACAAGGAACATTGTCTGTAATTATGCTTACTCAGTTTGGGAATCTCTTTTCAGCTTTCAGTACCTATTTTGTCATTCTGAATTAAAACATCTTTTCCTAAGAAGATAACTATGGAATGATATTTCTAAAGCAGCTCTGAAGAAATGAAGGACATTGGGATCATTTGATTTACATAATTCTGATTTGATTCAGGTATTTTAACTCCTCTGCACTTTTGAAGGAAGACTTGAAATCTAGTGGGACACTTCTGTCAGAAACGCACCTGTAGTTGTCCACAGAAGAAAAAAATCTAACTTAAAATATAGTTTTCAGATTCTAAAGTTAAATTTCTAAAGTTAAATGTTAGGCTCAAATAGAGGTAGACGGAGGAGTTGAAAACAGGACAGATGAAATGCTTGGAGGCCGGGACAGGCCTTAAGGCAGAAAAGAATTTATAAACTGAAAGCTTTAGGGCAAGGAGAAGAGTGAAGGCACTGCAGAAAGTAAAGGAAACTGTTAATAGGAGAAAATAAACACAGAGAAATCCCAGAGGGATATGAAATATAACCTCTGTTATAGTGTGCCTGCTTGAGCAGGAAGGTTGGACTAGATGATCTGTAGAGGTCCCTTCCAACCTTAAATATTCTGTGAATCTGTGAATCTGTGAATCTCTCCAGATTCTGAGTTTGACTCTATTAGTTCTACATTTCATTATTTCTGTGCATTATTATTTGATTCCAGGTGACTTCTTGCAAAACCCTCCATGTTGGCATATCAACAGAGAAGATAGCAAGGAAATTATCCACTGTCTCTAGTGAGAGATGATTTTGTAACAGATTAAAATATCTCAACTTTGCACATGATGCCTGCAATGTTTGAAATCATTGCACAAGATATTAGATTCTTGTCATATTCACTAATGTTGCTTGCTTGTTTTTATTTATGAAAATAAAGTTTGTAATAGTCCTACTGTAAAGAATGTCAAGACTGCCAAGACAAGCACTCAGAAGTACCTGAAATAGTGTTGCTTCTGTAGTAAGAATATGCCTCTTTTGTGAATTAATATTATGATTTCTTCAGCGTCACAATCTCTCTATGTCAGTTCAGTTTTGTTTAGAGGTAAATAACTTTCTATATTCTCCTTACACACAGTCTAGAGTAGTAGTTCTGCTGTCAGGATTGTTCTTCTTCTAGCTAACCCAACTTATTCACAGTAAAGCAAAGGAGAAATTCCTCTTTCTAACTGACAAAAGGGAAAGTCAAAATCTTATTCTTAGCTTCTTGGTTAGAACTACTTTGAGCAAAATTCTAATTGGCATCCAATTTTAATGCAATAACATAATAAGAAATTGATGAGTAAATCAGTATATCTGATATCTAAAGTAGACAATCTTTGTAGAAGGGGAGGACTGATAGTCACTGTATTTAAAAAAAAAAAAAAAGAAAAAAAAGAAAGAATCCTAATTCCCTTATGCTCACACTTTGGCAGCAATGGTCAAAACAAATATCATCTGAATAAAGTGACCCATTTAACATGTTTCAGATATTGTCCTTTCTTTAACAGGACAAAATGAAAGTCAAATGAAAGTCTCATCAAGTGCTGGAAAGCATGAGATGTGAATGTTTCAGCCATCCTTGACACTAGATGACTAATAGTTCTAGTGAGCAAAATGATGGAATCCACCTGAAGAGTTATTGATATCTGTCTAAATCTGAGCAAACCACTCTAAGATCACATAATCAGAGAATAGATGAGGTTGGAAAAGATTTTAAGTTATCATCTATTCCAAGCCTGCTGCTTAAGTTGGGACACCTAGAGCATATGCAGAAGACCCTGTCCAGACATATTCTCAATATCTCCAAGGATGAAGACTGCACAGCCTCTCTGGGAAAACTGTTCTAGTACTCCATCATGCTCACAGTGAAGTTCTTCTTCAAGTTCAGAAGGAGCTTCCTATGTTTCAGTTTGTGACCATTGCCTCTTGTCCTGTTGCTGGGCACTACTGAGAAAAAGTCTGGCCTCATCCACTCTGCATCCTCTTTAAGATGCTTAAACACACTGTTCAGATTCCCCACAGCCTTCTGAACAGGTCCAGCTCTCCAGGCTGAACAGGTTCAGCTCTCTCTCAGTCTTTCCTGGCAGGAGGCATAGTACTGGATACGTGCATTTAGCTACCCTACCCATAAATACAATCAATAAACTCAATAGATTTTAAAGTATAATTCAATCCTCCTTAGTGTGTGCACCTACACTAAATCAGACCTCAGTTCCAGTGTTCCTGTTCATTCCACATCCCCAAACTATAGCAGAATCTTAGATAATGTCACTACTATTCTGCAGACATCTGATTTTTTTTGTGGATGAATCTGAGTTTGACTGAATTCAGGCAGTTCAAATGGGTCCTTCTGAACAACGGTGAAATAGAAAGCCCAGTTATAGCACCATAGTTCTGGCTCTGATTTCTTTACTTTGGACTCCTTTGTTATTGCCTTTGCCTGTTGGTGGATATTCTTGGTGGATATCCAAAGAATGATACAGATTGCTGTGATTAACTTGTCCAATTCCAGCGGTTTGGCTCAATAGTATTGTTTCTTTTTTTTTTTCTGCCAGCCCCAAGCAAACATTATGAAAGATGTGCTGGAAATAATGTTGTATCCCATAAAATACTGAGTTGGTGTTTCATACAAAGCATATCTGAAATGAAAATATTGGTCTTCTTAGATAGATGCTATATTTCTTTCCTTTACCTTGCCACAAACAGGCTCAGAGAGATAATGACCCCAGCTTTGTAATGCCACATTCTTCACCCTGAACAGTAGCAAGTAATGCTATTTCAGTAAGCTAGCTATACTGCTTTTGAGGCCTAAATTACCTAGGAAACATAGATGGATGAGCAACGGGTCTTTGGTGTAAATAGATTCTCACTCCTGGAGCTTTGCATGTATGTGTCTGTGTGTCTACATCTTTTGTCTTCTTACTGATAATGAAAAAAACCCTTTTTACCTGCTCATAATAGCACAGTTCACCACTGAGCTGAAAGATGGATACCTAATATAAAATGAATGCAATGCTTAAGGAAAGGCCTTCAGATTATTTTGTGAGAGGAGAGATAGATCACTGAAAAAATCAGAGTCTGAAAGCGGATACAAACCCAAGAAGATTCATAGCTTGTATGCACTTTCTGTTGCCATCAGACTAGCATTTATGGTCCATCTATAGATTGTACCTTGGAAAAACTGAAGTCAGAAAACATGCTGGAAGGCTGGTGGTCACACATGAGACAAGCATGGAAGCACTGCCTGCCCAGAGACCAGAGGCACTTGCTTAGCACAGGCTATAGGGTGTACAGTGTAGGCAGCCCCAGTCTCAGGTCTCCACGTTCAACTAGAAAGCAAGCCATAAACTGGGTCCCTCCTTGTTCTGAGGAAGAAACACTCGGGCATGGTCAACCAGAATGTAGCACAGATAACTCCTTCCTCTGATCAGGCTCAGATATATTTATTCTTCTTGCTAATTCCTTACTTGTTTTGCAAACCAGAAAGAGATAGGAATAGGTAACATGTTAGTAGGTAGCTTCATAGTGATGGTTCTAAGACTTGAAAGACTTGTCTTTAAATGATTATGAGTCCTGTGAGCTCTGCCTTGCACACCTACTTTCTGCATGCCCTTATGTCCAGTATGTATTGTTATTTTAAAACAGAGACAAATCAACTGTTCACTTTTCTTCTTGAGTGAGAATATGAGACAAAATATCTTCCATGATAACACTTGTTTTTGACAGTTGGTCATGGAAACTCTGGGACTGCAAGGCAAGATCTGCATACTGCGGAAGCAGAACTTTGCCTGCCAGCAGTGTCAATCCTCTTAAAATAGCCATATTTCCCAGTAGCTATGCCCAGCTTCTCAGACAGCTGACTCTTGGCAGTTACCTCTGCAATGGCTGTTAAATGCCCTTACATCTCCATGGACATTTCATCACATTTATTGCATTTGTCCTCTTTAGATTTACTCTAAAAATAATGACAGACTAGGTTATCATGAAGGCTCACAAAGTACAGCCAAAAGTTGGCCATGGAACATTGGGTAGCCGTTGTGTTAAATCCTGCTTTTGCTACTTAGTGTTCTCAGAAGGGATTCTAGCGTGTGCCTGTCTAGCAGCAAGATCAGAAAACATGCCTTTTCTTTCAGTATTCCAACATTTCAAACTTTGATTTATTTGAAAATGAAAAGGTATATATTTTTTCCCTAGGAGATTAAAAAATGTTAAGAATAAGCACTTGTGTTTCAAAAGTGTCAAAATATTATTGGACAGTGTACTTTATTCAAGTTAGCTCAATAGAAAGGGCTAAATTCAGTAGCAATGTTATAATCTTTTAAAGTGAAATTAAAAGAAGTGAAATGGTTTTGCTGTATTGAAAAGAAAATATTCTGACAATGTCAAAACTGAAAGATGATGTGATGATGGTTCACTTTATCATTTTCATATTTAAAAAATGTTATTGAAACAGGCTACAGTGAAGTGTTTAGATTAAACTACATTTTCTGATGAAAATTTGTCCTACCCTTTCCCCTCCCTTCCTTCCTTCCTTCCTTCCTTCCTTCCTTCCTTCCCTTCCTTCCTTCCTTCCTTCCTTCCTTCCTTCCTTCCTTCCTTCCTTCCTTCCTTCCTTCCTTCCTTCCTTCCTTCCTTCCTCCC
>NW_020455732.1:2457048-2506795 GCF_003342845.1 Nothoprocta perdicaria
CCTTCCCTTCCCTTCCCTTCCCTTTCCTTTCCTTTCCTTTCCTCCTTCTCAAGGTTTCTGAGCCATTATTTCTACCAAAAGGTTTCATGGTATGGAATTACATGGTGAGAAGGAATAGTTATTAATGTTGAAACTTCTCCGCCAGCATAGCTTGACTTGTATGACCCAAAAATACTTGCATAGTGCTCATTCCCTAGCCAGCCATGGCAATTCTGACTCTTAATTCATATTGTCTAGACTTGGATACGGAGGAGTTAATTTTCAAAGTAATATGACAACAACATTTGTCAGAGCCAGATTTCCTGGCTGCTGTCTCCAGATACATGGAGGAGAAGAAAGTGCTCAGGAGTAGCCAGCATGGATTCACCAGGGGGAAATCATGCTTGACTAACCTGATTGCCTTCTATGAAGGATTGACTAGCTGGATAGATGAGGGCAGAGCAGTGGATGTCATCTATCTGGACTTCAGCAAGGCTTTTGACACTGTCCCTCAAAACATCCTCCTGAGCAAGGTTTGGAAGTGTGTGATAGATGAGTGGACGGGGAGGTGGATTAGGAATTGGCTTGATGGCAGGGCTCAGAGAGTGGTAATCAGTGACGCTGAGTCCAGTTGGAGGCCTGCAGTTAACAGTGTCCCCCTGCCTCTGGGAGGGGAGGAGAGGGGGGGGTCAGTCCTCAGTCCGGTCCTACTCAACTTATTCATTAACAACCTGGATGAAGGCATGGAGTGCTTCCTCAGCAAGTTTGCTGATGATACCAAACTGGAAGGAAGAGCTGATAGCCTTGAGGACTGTGCTGCCATCCAGACAGACCTGGACAGACTGGACGAGTGGGCAGTGAGAATAGGGAAAGTGCAAGACACTACACTTAGGGAGGAATAACCTCGGATACCAGTACAGGCTGGGGACTGACCTTCCTTCCAGGACAGCAGCCCCGCAGAGAGGGACCTGGGCGTTATGGTGGACGACAAGATGACCATGAGGCAGCAGTGTGCCCTGGTGGCCAAGAAGGCCAATGGGATCCTGGGATGCATTAAGAAGAGTGTCTCCAGCAGGKCGAGGRAGGTGATYGTCCYCCTRTACWCAGCCCTGGTAAGGCCACATCTGGAGTACTGTGTCCAGTTCTGGGCTCCCCAGTACAAGAGGGATGTGGAGCTGCTGGAGAGAGTCCAGCGCAGGGCTACAAGAATGATCAGGGGCCTGGAACATCAGCCCTAGGAGCAAAGGCTGAGGGAGCTGGGCCTGTTCAGCCTGGAGAAGAGAAGGCTGAGGGGGGACCTGATCAGTGTCTATAAATACCTCAAGGGAGGCAGTGAGGAGGAGGGGGCCGGCCTCTTTTCGGTGGTGGCCAGCTATAAGACTAGAGGAAACAGCCACAAGATGAGGTACCAAAAGTTCCATAGGAACTTAAGAAAACACTTTTTGACAGTGAGCGTGCCAGAGCCCTGGAAGAGGCTGCCCAGGGAGGTTGTGGAGTCTCTTTCTCTGGAGATCTTTAAAACCCACTTGGATGCAGCCACATGCTCTAGGTGATCCTGTGTGCGCAAGGGGTTGGACTAGATGACCTCTTGAGGTCCCTTCCAACCTTAAGCATTCTATGATTCTATGATTCTATGATTCTATGATCTATGATTCTATGATTCTATGGTTGTTGTCTATTCCCAGTTCAGCAACATTTACAGCAAAGGACAATTTCAGCCAAATTTGAGAGCCAGTTCAGAGGCATTAAATTCTTAAATATCCTGTGGAATTAGACAGCATAATAGAAGAGAATTGTTAATATGCTTCCTCAGAGAGGTATTCGTCTAAAAACTTTGCTCTTCCAGAAATCACAGGATCCCTTCAGATTCATAAAATCAGAATAAACTTTTGGAAGTTTGTTAGTTTATTAAACTTTTACCAAAAACAATATCTGCTCATACCTCTGTAGAAGACTCACTATTTTTGAGAGTTAGGAATGCCATATTTGTTCTTCCATAGTTGCTTAGCTTCCTAACAAAAATTGAACTAGGAAGTTAAAGAATGAGAATGAAATGTTTAAAAGTACTTCTGAAGTTTTGACATTGTGAACGGAGTTCCAAGTCCAAAAAAGGTACCTAAGCAAGCATTAGAGGAATTCGCTTCCTCTCTGCAGATATCTGGGTCATTTATTATGTTTTACAACTTCTCTGGACTTCCTAGGAGTTTTCAGAGTACCTGTTCATTCAGTGAAGCTTTTGCATGGATTACCACTTCTCTCTATGTGTGTACCACAAGATGACTTAAGTAGAGCAGTGTTATTTCTAGTGTGCAAACAAGTGGATTGAACTATGCTCAATAAAAGCACACACATTCATATAAGCTTCAAGAGTAGAAAAAGGCTAATGAATGCTGAGATCAGCTATACACTAGAATAAAACTGTGACATTGCAGAAAAATGAATTCCAAACAAAATGAAGGCTGATGGCTGAAACACTTTTGAAGATGAGAAATATTTGGCTCTTGATGCTAAAGCATTTTGTCTCCACGATGTGAGTTACAGAGATTAACAGATTTTTTCCTACTTAAAATACTCTGAGAACCATGAAGAATGACACTGAGGCATAGGAGCAGGACAGATAATGTCGTGTACACAATACCTGTTTGCTATTATCCCAGTATAGACTTAGTAACTGCTACAGTCAATATGTTTTTCGGTAATCAATGGCACTTATTCCTCTTTCTTTTCTGTGCAAGCTGGTGTATAAGTTCCAGAAAAGTTCTTAACTGTTTGGGCAGTAGATCTGGGATAAAAGAATTTTACAGAGCTTTACATAAATCGAATAATTTACATAATTTCACTCAAAAATGCATAATTCAGTCATGGCATTCATGAGGCTGTTGTGGAAACCAAATGTGCATGTAGTTGAAAAAAAGTTAGAACAAATTTGCAGAGAATAAGTTTATTGGCAGCTGCTAAGCATGGTGGGTCAGTTGTAATCACCAGCTCATACAGATCTAAATACATACATAAACACAGAAATATTAATCTTTATTTGTCTCATTTTTGATATCAACATTTCTTTCCATCAACATCTGTTACCTCCTCCTTTCAGAGGATGAATATTGCACTAAAGGGATGGTTGGTTGATGCATCTGGGCTGTTCTTACACATATATATTTGCAAATTCAATGTTTGAAATTAAGAAAAAGAAGCAATTTTATGAACAGAGACAGTATGACAATGCTGCAACTGGTTGTGAAATGTTTCCCACTAAAAAACTGAAAATTAAGTATTCTGTAGTTGGCTTTTTAGAACCAAATGCTCACATCTTAGAAGAAAATTGAAATAAGAAAAAAAATCAATCAGACGACTTGGAAAATCAACCAGTATATATATTTTTTCAGGTAAATACTTGAATAAAGCAATAAAATCTCCACCTGAGATTCCTTCCCCCAAAATGAGCATTTTTACTGAAAAAAAAAAGATGCTGAGAATATATGTGAAAATAAAACAAACACTAAACAAACACTAAACAAACACTGTTTTTAGACAACAGGTATGTTGGAAAGTGTTTTGGGAGAATAAAGGATTAATGATTTTCTATACTGAATGAGTCTTTCTAAATGAAGTCACATCCACTGGTAGCTGTTTCCTTGCCATACATCAGAAATAATGGATGAATTATCATAAAATATGACAGTAGCATCAGTTACAAAGTAAGCCTCGGAGCAAAAGCTATTTAAACATATAATTAGGTCCTCTATATTTCTTTAATTTCTAGTTACTACTTATATAGTGTGTAATCCAACAGAAATTGAAAACCTGGCCTTCAGGTCTTACTTGACCCTTGCACTTAAAAAAATCAATGAAGAAATAAAAATAGTATTAATAAGTAAACTTTGGCAATTTTGAGAATTAATACATCATGCATTTAAATTAATAAAAAAGAAAGAAAAGAAATGAAAACCCTCTCTGTTGTCTTGCCCAAAGAGAGAGTTTTGTAGTGATTTCAGTGGCAGTTATGACAGTTTTTGTCCAGTGCCAAAGGATTGATGCTATTGGGTGAAAGCTGTAGTGGATGTTTTACTTTCAAACATAATTAACCTTGAAAAAAAAAGACTGGAAGATACTTATTTTCTAGGTAGGTAGGAGAAATCAACTGCATGCAGAGCAGTTTTTTGATGAAGTACTACAGTTTAAAGAAGCCAGTCTAGCAACTGTTCAGAGCCAAATGCCAAGGACAGACATTTCGATATTTAATGAACTTAGTAGATTGGGACTTTATTGAGAACATTGTGTTAAGCATAGACAAGCAAGTAAGCATACACGAGCAAGTAGCACAAGGACTCTGGCTGTGCTGTTCTCTGTGCTATACTCTTCCCAAGCTGTAGTTGAGCAATAAACTTGGGATGTGTTCATGATTAGGTACAGGGAGTCTGTGGAATTCAAAGGAATTCAAGACTGGAAAGACCCTGGATGAATTAGCACCACTGAGAGGTCTCAGAAGCTGCATTGGTCAAGGACATCTAAGCATCCCAATTTGGTACTCAGTATACTAGCTCTCTGTATACTCTATACTCTCATTATGAAGATAATTCTGCAATGAGTCTATACTTTTTTCCTGTCCCCATTTGATCATCCTCTCCATGTTGGACTTCAGCTCTAATCCGTCATTCATGATTTACCACATCCCAATATCCAAATCTCTTATCAATTTTTTTTTCAGAGAAAAATAATTTTCACATGCCAAAGGATGACAAACCTGAAATTTACAACAATGTTTGAAAATGGAGTTCAGATCCTCTAAATACATGTGGAGAATCAGGATCTCTGTGCCAAAAGCCAGGTTCATTCCAACTGAGATGAATTTATATTCTTTTTATGTCTATTGGAAAGCCTGTGGATAACATGCACAAGCACACTATGCCTAGAGTGGTAAAGGTGATGAAGCTTGCTTCCCACTTGTTTTGGGTCATAGAATCTTGGTTCTCTAATAATGTATAAGTACTGATTGAGTTTTTTTCCTGTAGATAAGGAGTTTGTAAATCTTATTCCCTGTATGGATTGTTAATTAAGAATGAGCAGGTTTTACATCTTTCTCTAAACACTGATAGCTTTTCTCTTCCTCTATCCTTCCTATCTTCTGTCTCTTCCTATCACCTATGATTTTAGATGAACTTATCTTTGTGATTTTGGCCCTGCTATTGAATATCTATCCAATCAGGTCACAAAATGATAAAGTTGGAGGAAAGACAGTCAGGGAGACTGGCACACACAGGCACATAGAAAGTATAAGGCACTTATTTCTCTAAAATTAAAATAAATATAATAATATTTTATATTATACGGGGAAGGAACACATTTTGGCAAATATGTCCCTCAATTTCAGCTGTGCACAGGACTGGAAAAGGATAAGATTCCCTAAGATAAAAGCTGAACAGAGACAGTCACAGGAAGAAGACTTTAAGAGGAAACATTTTTCTACTAATTTTAGATTCCTCCACAAGTTATCAGCCCTTCATCCCATATTGATATACTCAACTTCATCCTTCCTTACAACTTCCCTATCTTCCTCAAGATTTTGAGATTTAGATACCCTCTTTTAGGCAGCATCTGTCTACTGTGGATTAACTTCTTCTGGCAGATGAATGGATGGCAAATCGTGTTAACCACATGTGACTGTGCAAGACTGTGGATGGGGAAACTGTAGCTGCACTGAAAATACATGAAATGCAGGTATGTCTGTGAGAAAAAAAATAGGAAGAATTTAATCAAATACTGCCATGCTCAATACATGTGCCACAACAGCCCCAGATGACAAGAAAATCTTGTTTCTTAGCATTCCCTGGGACTGTAAATATGTGAGTGCTGTAGTAAGAAATGAAAATATGAAAAGGTGTCCCTTGAATACTGAATGTCCAATTGACTACAACTGCAGGAAGGCACTTTATGAATTCTGTGTATCTTACCTTACTGTGAGTGGTGGGGGGATATTGCCTAAAATCCTAAAAATTCAGGTTTTTCTTGACATTCTTAACCAGAATTCTTTAATGATAGCAAATCTGAATTATTTTCTGAAATCACACCTTTCACAACCTAGGGCTTGCAGACACATAGCAAATAAATCATTAACAACTGATGACTTTGCACAATACAAGTACTTTCTGTGATCCTAATTAACATAAGCCAAGAGCTATTTATATCCTTTAAAAGCACTTGCTGCTTCTTGCTAAATGTTATTTTAAGGGAAGGAAAGGACATGAGTATTTATATTTTTGCAAATAGATTCTATTTGATTTTCTTATCGAATTTCATGTACAGCTGAGAAACTCATAGAGAAGGCCTCGAAACGGTTTGTATTTTCCACACAGCGAATATACGGTGGTCAGAAAGGAAAACTGAAGCTCTCTTTGCAAAACAGGTTTCTTAATCAGGGTGATGGAGAGTTACCTCCAGAAAGATGATGATACGTGGTGGACCAAAAGAGTAGTTACTGCTTGTAAGTGTTGAATATTTTTTAGAAGTGAAAAGAGAACATCTGCACAATCAGAGTTATATAGTGACAGCACCCTTTCTTATAAAAACAGTAACAAAAAGCTGTATTGTTTCCCACATTGTACTCTGCATCAGGCATTATAAAACACTGAGTGAGTATATTCTGCTTATAAATGATCAAGCCCTCTAATGGAGTCTTCAGGGATCATTTTTAGACATGTATATAAAAACAGTAATGGGAACTTCAGAAATATTTGTCAAGGATCATTTTCAAAATCTTTTGGTAAAATTGAACCTCCAAGATTCAATGAAATCCTGATGAGCAAAAGGAAGTTTGAGCTGCAATTGACGGTGGAATGGTAACTTGCTGAGCAGCTGTGGATATAAGGTGTTGGGAAAATATCTTGATTGAAAATACTATCAAACCAGGGATGAAATTAACTGAGGTCCATCCTGTGTTCTGCAGGTCTTCATGCTTAGAGGAGGCACTTTCCCTCACAGCAGTGACTCAGCGATTCTTGCTGTCCTTCCTAAAGTTACTCATTCTCAGAAAGCTAGATATGCAGTCAAGATTTTCACTTTCATAGGAGAACCAAAACATTGACTGGTTCTGATTATCAGTGAAGAATGGTTGATTGTGTCCTTTCCCATTTTATCTACACATTGATTGTTTATACAAATCAATCATAATTCAGCTCCAGAATCTGGGACTTACCTAGGTGAAGTCAAATATTGATAGCACTGTATGCCTATACTTGGAAGTGAGAATCTTTAGGAGGTAAATGTATAAGCTCTTGAAATGATGAAGGCTCAAATAGCAGACATTTTATCGCCTAATCTTATTTTTGGAATTTCCTGATTTTGGAGACCCAGCTCTATAAATGAATGAGATCCAGTAAAAGGAAGACAAAGAAGAAGAAGACTAATAGAGTTGGATTCCTGGGTGAAAAATTCACCTGGTTCCATTAAAATCAATGGTCTGGAAACAGCAAGCTGTGAAAGAAACTTTAGTATAAATACTAATTCCCACATGCCTAACCATTTGACAAAGCTAGGGAACAACCTACCTTTCCTACTTGGATACATTCCCACCTCACTTTAGGAAATAAACTAAGGTGTCTAAGTTGGTATAATCTTTGTCTACTGTCAAGGGACACATCACTAGAGAGTATTTCAGACCAGGTTGACTTAAATAACTGCTGGAATAGTTTGTCTTTCTCCTCTGAGTATTGGCAAAGGCTGGGTACCTAATTTACACACCGGCTTTAGACACACAAAAATTAGCTGTCCAAATTTAGGTGAAATAATTCTCTGCTAAAGTAGTAACAAGTCATCTTCTATTATGCACAGGAGTGCATATCCTTCAGGGCGAGAAATTCAAAACAGGTACTAAGAACAATTTATCAGCCTGTTATCTGTGACTTAGAAGGAGTACATGTTATTATTTGTGCCTGAGTTCTCCTAAAGAACAATTTTATAAGCTATTTATTTTATACAGGGAGAAACAGTGTTCTGATGGAGCTGGAGGGAATGACAGGGATTTGTAACGTATAAATAATACAGTCTATAAAGATGAAACATTTAGAGGGATTAAAAACACAATAAAGGTCCACAAATAGTCTTCTTTTTTTTTTCTTTTTTCTTGGTGTGAGGAGAGAATTTAATATTCACCTTTTATACATATATACATATATACATATATACATATATACATATGTATAGGCCAAGTGTGAAGCCTGAATCATCACTCAATTACTGCAGTTTTAGTCCTTTATTCAGAAAAGTCCTTTAGCATATGATGAACTTCAAAAATGTAAGTGATGAACCTGAATGAAGGAGGCTGATTATGCCTACTGACTGAATATGACATTGCAGTAAGGCAGGGTTTAAAGGTACTTCAGGAAGTCATGTAATCTAGTGTTTCTCAGATTGTGGATTGTGGCTTCTGAATTTTGTCACTGTTTTTTTCTGAAAATTCAGTATTAATAGTATAAACAAGCATATGCAAGCAAAGAAGCAAGCAGGATGGAGGGAGTGGGTTTAAGGGAAGTAAATGTAGTTTGAATTATGAACGGATCTTTACTTGTCTCTGCAAGGAAACCACTTTGAAACACAGCATAAGATGAAGGGATTCTCTCTACCCAAAAAATCTACATGATTCCTCAATTTGATAAACTTACAGATCCTTCTATATCTCAAGATATCATCCAGAATTAAACCATGCCTATAGATCTTCAATTTCTTAAAATACCAAATGATTAATTTTCAGCTATCTTTTAGGTAATCTTTCCTTGTGCTTGGGAGATCATTCCTGACACATCCCTTACCATTTGAAAGACTTTATTAGATTTAACTACATTTTTGTTATCAGATCTTGCTTCTCAGTCCTCCTTATTTTTAGGAAAACTTCAACTCTTTCAATAATCTCCTAGAGGCTGTATGGTCTACTCTGCTAATCATTCCTCCTGCTATCCCTCGGCCTCTCAATATTTTTATTTACCAATTTACTGAATTTCAGTGTCCAAGAATGAACGCAGATGTTCCGCTGATAGATTTCCAGTGCTGAGCAGAATGGGAGGATTAGCTCAGATGTCCTCCACTCCTTGTCACAGAGTAGCAGTGTTGGTTCCTGTTAGGCTCTCGATCCACCCTAATCCCTAAATCCTTTTTCTGAAGAACTGTGTCCTTGACTGTCATTCCTTTGTTTTCCCTAAGTTACAAAACAATGGATAAGATTCACCTAGGCCAGCATGACAGCTGGCCTCCACAGTCACAGGAAGATCTTAGGTATTACAAAGGCTGATATTATTCCTTCCTAATATATATCTAAAATAATATGGCTGAATCACCAACCTGAGTTGTCACCTTTCATTAGTTATAACTGATCCCAGATGACCAAACTGGACTAGAGACTTAATGCTTCAGTGGTTCCGATTAGGCAAGATGAATCCAAGCTCAACAGTACTATTTAGTTCTTGTCCTTACGGAATCATATTCGCTTTTTCTCACACCATTTCCTCAGTCTGTGAAGGGGAAATTGAATTCTAATACTAGTCTCCGAAGCATTTATAGTCTGGTGTTTTCCATTAATTTAATATGTACTTTACATTTTTTACTAGCAGCAAAAATGCAAAACAGTAAGCAACAGATCCAGCAAAAGACCAGGTCATACATCCTTTCCTTTTAACAAAGAATCTCTCTTTCCACCCTACAGTAATTTTGTCAAATTAATTTGAGTTCAGAAAGGAAGAAAGTATTTATCTATACTGGTTATTTAAGGAACAGAGGTCTACAGTCTAGGATGTAGCCTGGAAATTCCTTTACCCTCTATTCTTTCGGTTTTATCAAGCAGTTGGCTTCTGTGGCAGAGAGGAGGGTGGATCTCATAAACATAATGCCCTGAATATAAGCATTTAAGTACTCCATAGACAATGATATTCCTTTAATGGGGAAAATAATGGCCTTAGCACTGTCAAACAGAAGCATTTTAAACCAACCTTAAAAAGATAAATCTGGTTTTAGTAGCACTGGGGCCTGCTCCTGTAATACTTAATCATGGGCTTCCACGGCAGCTCTGCCATCAGAAGGATTGGAGAACTGGGCTCATGGATGGCAATCGCAGGTTGGTGTTGTTCTATTATTCATTTTTAGATAGTCAATAAATTACAGAGAAGAGATGAATGCCCATTTTATGAGGCAATAACAGTCTGGATTTTAGCAGGGAACAAGTCACTTTGTCTGGATCTCAGGCAATATATAAAGGTCCAGTTGTTTGACAAGTATTTATAATATTTTATAGATATTGCCAGACAATTCAAAACAGAGGCTAATGCAGAGCAGTACAGAACCTCTTCATTATGTTAAAGCAAATTATCCAGGCTCTAGTGGAGTAGAGATAATCCATTTTCTCTCCCTAAGGTTACAGAGCAATCACAGGGCTCCAAAACTTGCCATGCACATTTCCTCCTAGAAAGTTGTATGGTCTGAAAACAACAGAAGTCCTCCCATGAAGGGACTGCTTAGGCACTTGTTGGGAGCTATGGCTTAAGGACTTAATTTTGTTTACCTCCATCTGCAAGCTACTTCTATACTGGAAAAGTCGAGCAGACATTGACAACTTTCAGTGGCATACAAGAGTTCTGCATCTTTTCTTCAGACTTGCTCAAATCTCTTCTAACATGGCTTGATTCCAACAATGCTTCTTTAGCTGAACTTCCTGTTACTGTGGAGATAAACATAAAACTTGTCCCAAAGTCCAAACACACACACAGACAGCCCAAGGCTATGGCAAACACAGGCAATCACTTTGGCTGTGTGACAGCAATGGCTAGTAGAGAAAGACCATAGGCAGTGGAGGGACACTGGCAGAAAGACACTGCAAAATGTTCAGAGATTTCTTTCCTACTTGAATATATATTTTTATTCAGTTACTTGTGTGGACATTTAATTAAGCGCTTTTTTTTCAGCTCCCAGCTCATCTCAAAATGTCTTGGATGCTCAAATATTCATTGGTGTTTTCTCTGCAGGTATACTACTTTAGAGGCACTATCCAAAAACAGCATTTTTTTTTTCTTTTAATGAATATACTAATGGGGAATACTATAAGAGAAGGCTGAGAGTTTTGCATTAACTGAGAATGCAGTCCATATAGTCAACTAGTAATTGATTTTCTTCCATTTTATTTTAGGGAGTAACTTTTATCAGAAATATACTTTGTCCATATTAATGTAATACTCTTTTAATTTCTTGTTTTTGTGGTTCCTCTGTGATGCTGGAAAATTCAGTGAAAACTCAAGTGGGAAATAAGACCTAGTTCCAGTGCATTCTTCTCTCAATCTACCTTCTCCCATTCAATGAGAGTGGACAATTTGAGAAGTTTTTCAACATTCTTTTTGCTGTTCTTGCCAACAACAGAGCTGAAGAATCTTTGTGCTGTCTTCCGCAGTTGGGGATATGATTTGTTCTTGGCCACTGGAATAAAAAGTCCTACAGAACAGGATGGCATATGATGACTTTCCTATTACAGTTTAGAACAGCCTTGAAAAAAAGAGTATTAGGAGACAAGTTGCCCTACTTAGCTTTGGGGGAAAAAAAAAAAGTCTAATTTCCAAAGCACCATTATGACTTAGTCATTTAAACTGGATCAACAGATGAGACCTTCTTGCTTCAAGTGCATGAAGTATCTTGCTCATAACCACTGCTCCAAATAATTGGAGTTAGATCAAATATTCGTTTTACATGGCATATCTCTTTTACATGGTACATCCTTGTTAGTTGAAATATTGTAGTAGGAGATTAAAAACCTCTAGGGCTTTTTTTTTTTTTTCCCCTGGATTATGTCTTTTATAGAATCTCATTATAACTTCTACTGCTTTGATGCCTCTTGCTTCCTTAACAATTTTCCACAAGGCACTTTACGATTTTGTTTATTTAGGCATATAGGAAAATAAATAATATTGATACGCATCTTAAATTCAGGAAGACATTTTTCCTTTAAGTGGGCTAAATAGGGTCATCAGTGCAGCAAAGCCCATGGCAGTGAATTCTACAAACAGACTCTAAGCTTTTAGCAAGAGTAATTACAGTTAGTTGTTTTACATTTGTTAGCTAGTAACTTTACAGAGTGCTTGTATATGTGACACAGAAGGAATTCATCATTCTTATCATTGACTTTTCTGGCTCCTGTAGCTTTATATGTTTTCTGAGGCTTATAAGGAAAAGTTACCATTTTTTAAATATACATATATATATATATATAAACCTATTCTAAAGGTGGGCAAAAAATGTCAGCTCTGTTTCTATTGCTATTGTGTATGTGTCACAAAGCATTGCCATATTCAGGGAATTGTGGATATAAAGCACTAATAGCATAGAATAATACTAGTAAGGAGGGATGATAAAGTGACATTTGTGCTTTCTAATTTCATGTTCTCTATGATCTCTTTTGTAATAAGTTGAAGAGTGGTACAGGGAATTTGTCTTCCTCCAGAGAGCTAGTTGCATGTGTATAACTAGATAACTGCCACAAAGGAGATAAATTGTCTGAATAGATAGTTTCATTGACTCCTAAGAAAATTTGGGCACACAAACCATTGCTTTTCAAAAATAAGTAAAGTTTATTCTTAATTTTATTTTTCTTCTTTCTTTTTTCTTTTGCTTTTGTTTTCTAGCTAGTTCAATGAAAGTCAATAAAGAATATTAAATAACATTGACAGCAAATAATATTGACAATAAATCAGTTAGCCCTGCTTTGACTAAGGGCTGGAACATATGACTTCCTGAGATCCTCTGTAACCTGTATTATTATCTGAATATATGATTTATGCAATATAAAAATGAAGGAGTTAAAATATTGTTGACATTGTTTATTTCAGAGAGAGTCACAAGATTTTAGTTTCATAAACGATTACTTGCAAGAAAATAAATTTAAAAATATTTGCAATCCTTGTGATACTTAAAATCTGTATTTGTTAGGTTTAATAATCAAACCTTGACATCCTTTTCTTCTTTTGAGCTGGCTTAGGTACATACCCGCTATTTCGCTCTAAAGGACTTAGGATGTAGTTTAATCATGGTCTTTGAGTATCTTCACATGAAGAAAATACTTAATGTTAGGACACTCTTTAAGTTAATAGAACAGAGCTAAACCAAATCCATTGAATGATGTAAATTGAAATAAAGGGTGCATGTTGCTGGTTTACAATTGTGTTGATAAATATTATTACAATATTACTACAAAGACTGGAAATTTTTTTAATTTTGTGTCCTTAAAGGCAGCTTTTATGTCTTTCTGTCAATATATATATGTATATCTTCACCTGAATCCTATCAGAAAGCATCCGAGTAGTTGAACACACAATCTACTGCCACTGGAAATATATTGTATCCAGCAATCTGAACAGGGCTAACAGATAAAATCAACCATTGGGAATCCATATCCTTTTGGGCGAGAAGATTAGGAAGGGTAGGAAGAACACTGTTGAAGGTCTGTATTCAGCAGTGTCCCCTAGGGGTCAGTCCTCAGTCCGGTCCTATTCAATTTATTCATTAACAACCTGGATGAAGGCATGGAGTGCTTCCTCAGCAAGTTTGCTGATGATATCAAACTGGGAGGAAGAGCTGATAGCCCTGAGGGCTGTGCTGCCATCCAAAGGGACCTGGACAGACTGGATGACTGGGCAGTGAGAAATCTCATGAAGTTCAACAAGGGTAAGGGCAGGGTCCTGCACTTGGGGACACCAGTACAGATTAGGGATGGACCACCTGAGAGCAGCCCCGCAGAAAGGGACCTAGGCGTCATGGTGGACGACAAGATGACCATGAGGCAGCAGTGTGCCCTGGTGGCCAAGAAGGCCAATGGGATCCTGGGATGCATTAAGAAGAGTGTCTCCAGCAGGTCGAGGGAGGTGATCGTCCCCCTATACACAGCCCTGGTGAGGCCACATCTGGAGTACTGTGTCCAGTTCTGGGCTCCCCAGTACAAGAGGGATGTGGAGCTGCTGGAGAGAGTCCAGCGCAGGGCTACGAGGATGATCAGGGGCCTGGAACATGTGCCCTATGAGCAAAGGCTGAGAGAGCTGGGCCTGTTCAGCCTGGAGAAGAGAAGGCTGAGGGGGGACCTGATCAGTGTCTATAAATACCTCAAGGGAGGCAGTGAGGAGGAGGAGGCCGGCCTCTTTTCGGTGGTGGCCAGTGATAGGACTAGAGGAAATGGCTACAAACTGAAGCACCAGAAGTTCCACAGGAACTTAAGAAAAAAAATCTGAACAGCGAGAGGGACAGAGTCCTGGAACAGGCTGCCCAAAGAGATTGTTCGGAAATTTTTAAAACCAGCTTGGATGCAGCCCTGTGCCATGTGCTCTAGGTGATCCTGTGTGTGAAGGGGGGGTTGTACTAGATGACCTCTGGAGGTCCCTTTCAACCTTAAGAATTCTATGATTCTATGATTCTATGATTCTATGATTCTATGATTCCATGATATTATAGGGCTTCAGTGAACTTTCTAGTTATTTGTAAAGTGTCTTTCTTCATTTGAGTGGTGTGGGTTTTTAGTCTGGTTTTTAGACTTGGGAGTCCTGGTTCACACTAAGTTAACCATGAGTCAGCAGGGTGCCCTCGTGGCCAAGAAGGCCAATGGGATCCTGGCCTGCATCAGGAGGAGTGTTGCCAGCAGGTCAAGGGAGGGGATTCTGCCCCTCTACTCAGCTCTGGTGAGGCCACAATTGGAGTACTGTGTGCAGTTCTGGGCTCCCCAGTATAAGAGGGACGTGGAGCTTCTCGGGAGGGTCCAGAGAAGAGCAACTAGGATGATTAAGGGAATGGAACATCTCTCGTACGAAGAGAGGCTGAGTGAGCTGGGCCTGTTTTCTCTGGAGAAGAGAAGGCTCAGAGGGGATATGATTAATATGTATAAGTTCAGGAAGGGAGAATGCAGGGAGGAAGGGGACAGGCTGTTTTCATTGGTGGCCAGCGATAGGACGAGGGGTAATGGCCATAAGCTGGAGCACAGGAAGTTCCGTCTCCAGGTGAGGAGGAACTTCTTTACTGTTAGGGTGACAGAGCAGTGGAAGGGGCTGCCCAGGGAGGTTGTGGAGTCTCCTTCTCTGGAGGTCTTCAAAACCAACCTGGATGCCACCCTGTGCCATATGCTGTAGGCGTGCCTGCTTGAGCGGGAAGGTTGGACTAGATGATCTGTAGAGGTCCCTTCCAACCTTGAATATTTTGTGATTCTGTGATTCTGGTTATCTGGATGCCAACAGGAGTGATCTATGAGACTGACACTATTTTCTTAGACAAAATGTAGGAATATCCTGTCAAACAGGATGATCTGCATCTGTACTTTATTGACTTCATGATTCTCTCTTCTCGGCTGTAAGAGGAACTCAAGTAACTTGCTCAAAAAGGCATGTCTTTTTGAGACATGTCTAATGTCTACATTAAGTCCCACCTTAAAGAAGTCCCTGCTTATGGTTAGTGAAGAGACAGACTCCTTATTGGAGATTGGAACAAATTGCCATCTGAAGATATTCATCTCTCTGCACTTGGAGCTTAGAAATGTGCTTCGTCTGCATGATTAAATGGGTGAGATTTAGACTTCATCAGCAAAGATATTCTTTTTACATCATTCTTCTTTGTCTAGCCTATTAAATGTCTCCATGCCCTTAGACTAGGTCAAATCATAGTAAAACCAATACTAGAATTCAGCAGACAAGTGACTGTTAGCTTCCTAAGCATATGAGAATTTTTAGAAGAAATTGAATCTTTTTCTTCCCCAAGCTAGTGTTGTAGAAACTTATTTGTGTTACCTTATATCACTTTAATGGAGAGCATCAATAAGCATGCAGAGATGTTAATTTATTTAAATGTGAAGAAACAGTTTTTATCAGAGGAACAACATTTTACACAAAGGGCTTCTAGCAATTCAAAAAATGTTTAAAACTTTGTGGAAGAATATGAAGGCTGCTTTTAAAGAACAGTTAGGACTTTGAATGATTTTAGAGGCCTTTGAATCTGGTTGAACTGTCTAGTACAAACAGAAAGAAAATTTAAAGAAAAAATACTTTATTACAGATTCACAGAATATTTAAGGTTGGAAGGGACCTCTACAGATCATCTAGTCCAACCTTCCTGCTCAAGCAGGCACACCTGTGGCACAGGGTGGCATCCAGGCGGGTTTTGAAGACCTCCAGAGTAGGAGACTCCACAACCTCCCTGGGCAGCCTGTTCCACTGCTCTGTCACCCTCACAGTAAAGAAGTTGGTCCTCACCTGGAGACGGAACTTCTTATGCTTCAGCTTATGGCCATTACCCCTCGTCCTGTCGCCGGCCACCAGTATAAACAGCTTGTCCCCTTCCTCCCTGCATTCTCTCTTCCTGAACTTATACATATTAATCATATCCCCTCTGAGCCGTCTCTTCTCCAGAGAAAACAGGCCCAGCTCACTCAGCCTCTCTTCATACGAGAGATGTTCCATTCCCTTAATCATCCTGGTTGCCCTTCTCTGGACCCTCTCSAGAAGCTCCACGTCCYTCCTATACTGGGGWGCCCAGAACTGCACACAGTACTCCAGGTGCGGCCTCACCAGAGCTGAGTAGAGGGGCAGAATCACCTCCCTTGACCTGCTGGCAACACTCCTCCTGATGCAGGCCACGATCCCATTGGCCTTCTTGGCCACGAGGGCACACTGCTCACTCATGGTTAACTTGGTGTCAACCAGGACTCCCAGGTCCCTCTCCGTGGAGGTGCTTTCCAGCAGGTCGAGCCCTAATCTGTACTGATGCTTGGGGTTATTCCTCCCCATGTGCAGGACCCTGCACTTGTCCTTAGTGAACCTCATGAGGTTCCTCTCTGCCCAACTCTCCAGCCTGTCCAGGTCCCTCTGGATGGCAGCACAGCCCTCCGGAGTGTCGGCCACTCCACCCAGCTTGGTGTCATCTGCAAACTTGCTAAGGGTGCATTCCATGCCCTCGTCCAGGTCATTGATAAACAAGTTGAACAGCACTGGGCCCAGCACTGACCCCTGGGGGACACCACTGGCCACAGGCCTCCAACTGGACTCAGCCCCATTTATCACCACCCTCTGAGGTCTGCCATCCAGCCAGCCCTCGATCCACCGCACCGTGCACTCGTCTAGTCCACTGTCCAATTCAGGAATATGTTGAATAATTCAGGAATATGTTGGATGATCCATACTGGCAGCATCTGATACACTGGAAAACATTCATCCATAACTACAGGGTTGTGAAACAGTGGTAAAAAGAAACAAAAGTCACTTGTGTTGAGGGGAATTCCCATTCCTGCTTTCTTCTGGCATTTTATGCTGCCTATTCTTTGCTAAACTGAATGCTCTCCCTGAGAAAGTGATAGTAATCTTGTTCTTATCAGTCTCTTGGTGTTCACTAGTCTAAATGTGACTTTATTGCGGTATTCCCTAAAGCTGAAAAAGGCAAGCTAGAATACAGAATTGTCAAAGCACACAAGGAAGACTCTTTGTTTCAGTTAAAACCACCGTATTAAACAAAAACAAGAGCAGAAGATCCTGCAAAAAGTGCTTACAAGGTGTACATATATCTGTGAAACATAGGAATCATTATCCTGAATTAGGTTAGCCTTCTGTTCAGAGATCTTGCCACAAATTCTGGTCAATGATAGGAGGAAAAACTCATTGTATGAAGGTTTGGAGCATATTGTGTATGCACACTAGCTACAGCTAAGCTTCTTCCTTTATATATCTGACCAAAAAGAAAAAAAAAAAAAGTTATATCTATTGCTACAAAATAGGCATGAAATATACATATCTATCTATAGGAGCAGAATAAATGTCTTAGATCAATAGCATGAATAGTATCAAGTATGATGTGTTCCACAACTTAGTTGTGCTTTGAACAAAAAAAGCCTCAAAAAAAGATCAGCCTCAAATTTTTCACTTTTGCATCCCTGTAACTTTTTCTGTTATGTGTGCTGAAGCAAGAGCCATGAGCTAAATTTTTTTTTCCTTCTGTACAATATTTGCAAACACGTTCTGTCATTCTGTCCCTTGCCACTGTTGAAAATAAAAAAAAAAAGACGAATTTTACAGTCTTCTCCCAGATGGATACGGAATTGTCGTATTGCTTGTCTGTCAACTGACCTCTGTATTTTATATGTCTCTCTCTTCCAGATTGGAAATGCTGATGGTACTATGGTCTTCTACATGAATGACTAAGAACTGTGCCTTTTTCCTTCACTTGAATGGAAAGGAGGAATATATCCAGAAAGATGTTCCATCTCCTCCTTTATGCACATAATGTTTAGCATCACTTGGTACCAATTCATCCTCCCATTTTTTTTTCAGATATTTATTTTCAGAATATTCAGTGCTGTTCCCAGAGACTCAGCTTAAGCATTTTAGGTGAGACAGTTATTTTCTGAGTTGTAGAGATCTGTATTCAGCCAATTAAAAGGTTGATAACAAAACAAGAATGTTCCAAGAACATTTTTGATTTGCACAGTTATCCAAATGAGTCATGCAGATACTTCCTAAGTCACTTTCCTTCTAAGTTCAGTTTTTAGACTGTTTTTCAGCAGTAGTAATTCAATACCCCTAATTTAACACCATTTTGCATTCCTGTTTTTACTTCATCAATTACTGTAAACCACTGAACCTTTTGTAGATTTTCCTGAATGTCTACAGAATCAAATTATTTTTTCACTAATAAAAATGCAATTTTTTTTTTTGCTGTGTAATATGAACTGTTTAAGTGCATAAGCTTAACCTGGGTTTTAATAAGGCACTAATTAAAGAAATGCAACAGTACTAATGCATTATTTTTTCTGTAATACTGAACTTCAGTGTACCTCATCTCTTCACCTTTTTTTCTCAGTTTATAATAAAGTTGTTTTATGCATATTAGAATTTCAATTCATCTTCAAAAAATTAACCTGCTATTTATACTGAAAGTATAAAGGGAGTGATATTTGCATTATCTCATTGATCTCCAGCAGTTATCTCAGAATAAGCGCTAATTATTTTTTCTAGTAATTATCTTGAAACCTAATTATAGGACCTGATTTATAAAAGTTCCAGAGATGGCATGCTATCATCATTTGACAAAAAATTCAGGTTGGCCAACTTCTAATACCAGATGAACTTGTTAGTGATTTTTCATTTGTTAAAAATGCACTGCTATTTTCTCTCTAAAATTATTTAAACTTTTCCTGAAGTGTATATTCCTTATTCCATACAGACAAAAAGAAAGAAAGAAAGCAAAAATAGACATATGAAAATAATTTGCTGGAGCCTGAAGGCTGTTTTTCTTTTATCCCATGAATTCTCATTGTTTAAGACATCTCAGAATTTGTCTAAATACTTTGGAAATGCACTGTTTAGTTCTGCTCTAAGCATGGCTTCATACTTTCTGTCTATTTACTCACCACCATGATAGCTGAGTAGGTGATGAAATAAATAAATAAATAGAGGAGATGATAGATACACTCTTTGCTCTAAAGCCTTCGAGATTCTTGCGAGTTTCGTGAGAAGTTGTAGATTCATGGACCAATTGCCCAGATAGTTGCTGTAAGAGTGGTAACATTTTTGACCTGTTGGCCACTGCATGCAGAGACACACATGCATGGATGGACACATACACTGTTTTCAATCTTATGTAAATTTAAGCTTCAGCCATACATGCAGCCACCTTCTGAGATCATGTTCAGAGTGTGAGGTGCAGAGAAGGCTTGAAAACAGGATTGATAAAAAAGTCCTGAGTTTCCCCATTACCGCTCTTTTCCAGACTGGTTTTACCTTAGAGTAAAAACATCCAAAGTCTACTTAGGAATGAATGGACTTAGCATATCTCACAGTGTAGTTATGTGGTTATGTTTAACTACGCTTGCACCTTTTTCAAAACCATGCCCCCAAAAGCTCCACCGGTGTTAAAAGACCAAGTTCTCCTCCTGCAAACCACTTTGGAAGCTGGGTCAACATATATACATACATTATAAACATATATTCATATGTTATATATATTTGCATGTATATAAATGTACTCTTGAGACTTACACTGTGGGAGAGGAAGAAAGAGTAGGCTTGAAAGAGGTCGGAGATCGGCCTTCTCTTGTCGCTGCAAAAACACATAAATACCAAAGGGGTATATTAGCATACACAAATTACTATGTCTATAAAAATAGGTGTTTCGCTAAAAGGTGAGTACATCTTTGCTATCTCTCCCTTTTTTTTCCTCTTCTTTCCTTGATGCTATGCAACGAGGAAGTGCTTTGACAAAGATGGGGATTTAAAGTCTATTAGCAGAAGATGGTGTCTTAACATTTAAACTAGCCCACTCACTGGGACTAGAATATCACTGTGTATTCTCTGAGCTCTGGAAGCAGGGAAAAACAGCGCACTGAGCATATAGTTAAATGGCAAAACATGTCTTATAATCCATTTAATCAGAAAGTTAATCAGCAGCTAATGAAGTCTTTTAAAAAAATATATAAAGACAAGGAACAAAAAAAAAAAAACACTATCAAATGTCTTTCTGAACCCAGCCTGAATATGGCTATTTTAAAGAACTACAAAAAGTAATTCTTTTTCTAATGCCCTCCCGTGACAACCTTTAGCAGATAAGTAATACATCATCAGAGGTCTGTGCTTGCAGCAGTGCATCTATTACAGCAGATAGCTTTGAAGGAGTAGTGTAGAAGAAGGAGTCACAGTCATCAATTACCACTGCTAGAAATGGGTCAACACACTGACATCTGAGGTTTTTCTCTAGCCCTGGAAAGTAAGATCAGAAGAACTCTATCTGCTGCAACTTCATTGAATTATATATACCAAAAAATTGAGAATTTGTCCTCCCTCCCTCCTCCTTTTTTTTTTCTTTTCTTTTTTTTGTGAGACGAAAACTAACTATTCAATAAAATATATGTTATTTTTAAGACAGCTAAACCTGGAGTTTAGCTCTAGGAGCAGGACGAGTTGGAGTTACAGAACAGTCCTCCTAATTTAAGAAGAGTATCAAGTATCAAGTATCACAGATGCTTGTGCTCTACACTAGTCATTTTCTTGATTTCAGTGTTGGAGATGGACTACCAAGTAAGACTTGGCTCGACTACCTTAATCTGAACCATTGAGATTGTTCTTATGTCCATCCTAGAAAGGAATTTACATCCCCAACTTCTGTGTCCTGTGTGTTGACTGGCAGCTGGTACTGTCTAGCAATGGTGCATACTTGTCCGTTGCCTTTGGACAAAATGTAAGATGGAATATTTTCCATCATAATGAGTCTGATCTTTCAGAGACTTTCCACTGAGTAAACTATTTGTAACTGAAAGTAGTTGCAACTACTTTTGGAAAGAAAATCTATCATTCAGTCAAAATAGGACATGTAATCTTACTTTCTTTTTACATTTTTACTTTTTTTTCATTTAGAACATCTACAGTGGACTTCTCTTGGGATCCTTGTCATTCAACTTCAAGGTCTGTGCATATGAATGGGTTGTCATGGCTCCTGTCATAGTCACTAGAGAGCTAAAAAATAAAAAGTAGGATTCAGGATATGATTCCTTTTTGACTGAGTGCAAGCACCTGCTTTAGGAGAAGGCACATCAAGACCTTTTTCATGGACTATATTCTTACCTTCTGCTGAGTACCAAAAGAACTGATACTGACATTTTAAAATGGTGATATCTCCATTGCAGACACTAATATTTTATCAAGTGGGCCTAATACTCTGATCAAATGTAGATATAGGTAGTGGAGACCTCTGTAGTGCTGCCTGCTGGGCAGGGTGGCTATCTATATGCTTTTGAGAACTCTAGAGTATCTGTGATATTTGCATGATGCTGTGCTGGCAACTGGTGAGTTAGGCTGCACTTGGATCACTAGCAGTGTTTTGGGGTTTTGTTTGTTTTTGTTCTTTCTGCCGCTAAGTAGCTAAAATATGTACTTGGGCCTGAATTTAAAGCTGCCAGACAAGCTCAAACATAATGCATATAGATATGCATTAAACAAAATGTTGGATCAACACATGATAAAGTTGAAGTATACGACATGTTTGGAACCATGTACCTCTAAGTTTTGGGGGGGTCTTTCCTCTTTTTGCACAAGACTAATTATGTTTTAATTCTAGATGTATTAAAGCATTCAGAGTTCTCTGGAAGCCAGAGTTAGTAGGGAGCAGTCAGATCTACCTGACTTATTTCCTTGCAAAGTTGACTTTTTTTCCTATGTTGATGCCCAATTTAAGAAACTCCATCTTTCATGGCCACAGGACAAGAATTAGGTGCACGACATACTGAAATGTCACAGTAAATTACCCCAAATCTCATAGCTTTTGTATTTCTCATTAGGCATTCATAGGTCTCTTAAGGCTTCATAGTTTTGGTTTTCAGACTTGAACCTCTGCAAGGCTGGAGCCAAAGTAAACTGAAAATCCTCAGTACATAGAGAACTGGGATCTGTGAATGACAAAAGAAAAGAGACATAACATCTTTATAACAAAATTGCTTTGCATGATGAATAGGGAGATTTTGCATCTAGCCCAAGATCAATAACCTTTCCATGTTCTTGAGCCCCTCTCCAAACCCAAGCATTGATAAGATAGATCAGTTTCTGAAATTAAATCTTTATTCTCCAGATGTTTTATGTGGTTCTTTCTCAGACAATATGAAAGTCAGGAATTTTCAATTTTGTTTAAAAAACAACACCTTTTTGAAAATATATTTTTAATAATAGCTGAAGCATAGTTGCAAAAATATTTTCATTTTATTTAAAATAGTTAAGGCGTCTGTGCTTCAAACACTATTTACTTTCCACAATAAAGCAGTTTTCAAAGCCCTTGACTTCTTGCAAAGATCACAAATGCCTATGTGCACTAGAATGCTGATTGAGATGACCTTCCGTATCTGCACACCATCAGCCTTTTCTCCTTTCTCCTGGGAAGAAGACTTGTTTATGAAATTATGTTTTCAAAAGCAGGAGCAGCCAGAATTTTGATTAGCCTAGCAGTACGCACTTTGGTAAAGGAATAAGAATGATACAGGAGCCAAAGTTTTAATTGCATTGGCAATTTTCCCCATTCATAAAAGATCAGAGAAAGAAAGATTCAGGCCAGGCTCATAAGCAGTTGTCATGCATATGTAGAGCTAATGTTTACTCTGGCTATGGTTTAAGGAATTCTATTACAATTAACTTTTTTATTTTTTTTCATGAGCACTTAGAGTATTAGTACACAAAACACCCCTATGAATCTGTCACTGACTAACAATGTCTTCTCAGGCATATAGCTCATGAAGGTGACCATCTTTGTAACTTTATCCATTTCAGAAGAGCCTGGGTGATTTAGTTGAAACCTGAAAACCTGAATGTTTTACTGTACATCTCCCTCCTATGTATAGATGCTTGGCATAGGAAACCTATGCTGAAATCATTAAAGATTAAAGAAAGAAAAAAAAAAAAAGAGAGAGAGAAAGAGAGAGGAAAGGAAAGAGAAATAAACTGACTCTTATTCTCCTTGCCGTTATAAAGCTAATTGAGAAAATTCTTCTTCCTTCCAAAAAGGTCAAATTTCAGAGCATACTTGGTCACCTTGAACTCAAGTGTCTTCTAATCTCCTTGTCTGACTGCATCTCAGGTCTGCAGGACTCACCATGGAATAAAGAATAGCCTGTTTTTTGGGTGTGAGGGTTGGACTGCTGGTCCAACTTGTGCTAATCCATCCAGACTGTGTCAACAAGAGGCTCAAATGGGTTGCAGGAACACTTTGAATCTCTCTAGTCAGAGCTGTGCCTGATGGTAACACAAGGCAGAGGATGAACCAAGATGTGAGAATAGGCATAAGTTAATGGTGTCATTCAAAAAATGAAGGCACAACTCTCACACCATGTGCATCAAGATATCTACTTGGAAATCATTAAGAATCACTGAATTACTGAGGCATCTGTTGCTATTAATAAGACACCAATGAGCTAGTATCATTAGACAAGACATAGAAACAACAGTGTATTATATCCTTACATGAAGACACCAGTTATCTGCAATATATTTAAGATTCCAACATGGGGAATAATGCAACTAGTAAAGATTGTTTTGAAAACAGCTAGGAATCTCTAGGTTATCTCAACAGGCTAAAAGAAATCTAAATAGAGCTAAAAAGTCACAATAAATGGCCCTGCTGTGATGGAATAAATAGAAACTGCCACTCTTTGCAAAGCAAATGAAACCAAAGGCTCATTACGTATCCCTGCTGTTAATTTTGTCATTTTAATTCTTGATGGAAAATTTCAGATTTCCTTTTCCATAAATACTTTGAAGTAGTTAATTTGAACTACTTTTGAATAAAGTGCCAGTACATTTCAAACATCTTTATGCTAGTTCCAGGCTTCTTTATAACTTGGAAATTTTAAACATTCCACTCTATATTTTGGAAAGCATGACCTTTTTTTTTTTTGCCTTATTAGTTTATCTCAAACATATCTAAAATTCCTTATATTCTCAATGTTTAGAAAAAAAGTGGTTTTTTTGACTAAAAAGAAAAATCATGGGAGGATGAGCTAAGGAGAACTGAGAGAAGATTAATGTATCTCTATTATAGTATTATAAGAAACCACATTTTGTGCTTAAGGTCTTTCAATACATTACAATGTAATGTAATGCATTTCAGTTCTTCAGTATCATTCTAAATTTTCTGTACTTTGGATGAAGCTTTTCTAGGTCTCTGCCTGAGGCTAAAGTGTTTTCTCAAGTTACCTGGCTGGTTGTTATTTTTTTTATGTTATAACCCCAAAATATGATACTTGTTTTCAACAAGGAGACTAAGGGAAAATGCACTCTTTTCTCCACATTAAAAAAAAAATCAAAAAGAAAAAAACTACTTTGTCAACAAGACTGTTGCATCCTGTGTTGCGGCTTGGAATCTAGCAGTGGCATTGCTAGATGTTTCAGGGTTATGAGTTCTACCTGAAAATCCATTAGAAATTAATTATGCTTGAACTAGGACAATGTCCATTGCAAAATAACAATGTCTCTGCATCTCATAGAACCACAGAATCATAGAATGCTTAAGGTTGGAAGGGACCTCAGAGGTCATCTAGTCCAACCCCCCTGCTCACGCAGGGTCACCTAGAGCACGTGGCACAGGGCTGCATCCAAGCGGGTTTTAAAGATCTCCAAAGAAGGAGACTCCACAACCTCTCTGGGCAGCCTGTTCCAGCACTCTGTCACCCTCACTGTCAAGAAGTGTTTTCTTAAGTTCCTGTGGAACTTCTGGTCCTTAGTTTGTGGCCGTTTCCTCTAGTCCTACCACTGTCCACCACTGAAAAGAGGCTGGCCTCCTCCTCCTCACTGCCTCCCTTGAGGTATTTATAGACACTGATCAGGTCCCCCTCAGCCTCCTCTTCTCCAGGCTGAACAGGCCCAGCTCTCTCAGCCTTTGCTCATAGGGCAGATGTTCCAGGCCCCTGATCATCCTCATGAGCTGAAGAAAGCTGCCAGAGCCACACAGCTCACTCCCTGAATATTCTGTTTGGGTGGAGTATTGTTAAAATCCCCTCAATGACTACATGAACCCTGGTGAAGTTGCAGGTGTATGTTGCTCATAATGTCTTGCAGCAGCCAGAAAAGATTACTTTTCCTGTGGCTTTTCCAAAGCTTTGGTAGACTCAGTTCTTAAAATTAGGTGGTAGAGGCCTGGATGGGATGAACAAAAGCAGAATTAAGGGAGAGTTAGTTAAAAAATCAAGAGAAGTAAGAGTAAAGGCTAGGAGATAGGAGTAGAGCCAGTATAGTTTGGATGTGAATCAGGGAAATGATAGAAACAATCTGAGATTTGGGAACAGAAGAGTCCCTTGCCATGTCAGAGCATTTCATTATAGCACTCAATACTGAATAGAAGAGCCCTCATTTTGCACTCACATTTCACCAGCAGTGATGGACATCAGTGAAGAGGTGTAATTTCTGGATTTATCTTATTTGTTTTAAAACAAATACCATAAAAATTGTAAAATGGAAATAGTGACATTGAAAAAATCTATTGAAATAAATACTAGAATTTTAGTATTAGCCCTTAAATGGTAAAGAAAAACAGTAATAAAGTTTATTGTGAAATCTTTAATTATGCTTTCTGATGTTCTCTGTGATCAAATAACTATACAGTTAATTCCTTCCAGAAGATTGCTGTCCAGTGATGATGGATGAAGCTTTGGGATATATATGAGGCATATGAAATCTCTTTTATTTTTGTTTTTAATTCTCAATGGTAGAATTTTATTTTATATATTATTTTATTCATTTCATTTAATTTAGCTTTATTTTATTTTAGCTCATAATTTCCTATCCTGTCATACCATGTCACATTAAACTATTCCTGCAAACACTGCTAGCTTTTCAACGAATCTCACATCAGCTTTCCTCTGAATTCAAGCTCGGCTGTCAGGTGTAGTCTTTCTTTAAGTGATTCCCCCCAAAATTTACATATATACATATATATTTTATATATACATATACATACATATAAATATATATGAAGCTCTACTGGCTTAAGCTTCAGGCTGGTCCTCTTAATGATCTCCTCTAATGCAACTAATATTGATTTGTTGTCTGTCCCTGTTATTATAATGGCAACATTGACTGTCCCTCTCTCTTCGGGCTGTCTTTTCTCTGACAGGATGAGACTGCCTTTCTTTCCACAATGAATATTAGACTTACTCACACTGAGATATATCCATCCTATGGATGCTGTAGGGACCTAAGTGGACAGATCAGCATCAGTTCTATGCAGCTTCTCTCCATTCTGCACTTCTTTTACAAACTCCTCACTTCCTTTTGAGCTCATTTATTACAGCTGAAAAATGGTGAGGTTTGACTCTCAGTAAATGCTTTTCTGATTAATAGTAGAGGAGACGCAATTCTCCTCATTAGCTTCAGGATAAGTGGACAGTCACCTGGCTTAGTACTCTGGTTCTCTCTCTGCAAGCTCCATCTTATCTTCAGTGCTTCAACCCAACACAGACTCAAGGTATCTCTTGTTCCTAGACAACAATAGTGTAGTAGTGTACCTAGTGGTGCACTACCTAGTAGTGCACAAGGTAGTGAGCATTAGTGGCTGGGTGGGATGTCCTAGCTAGGACACAGGCTGTGATTGATTGTATGCTTCAGGGCAAGTCCGGTCAAGAGGTTGGATGCTTCCTTCTACTCCATTTTCCTTATGCCATCCTGCTCCTCTGCTAGAAATTATTGCAGCTTCACATCTGCCTGTGCAGTTTCTCATGGTGTCATTCTCTGATCAGTTCTGTCTCAATGGCCTAGGTCAGAAAAATCAGCTATTAAAAGCATTAAGACAGAGTTAGCTGAAGTTAATAACTACTTACCTGAGTTAAGCAGGGAGTGTAACAGCACCTCCTTTGCTGAATAACTTAACTGTATTGTGAGTTTTTTTAATGTATGTGTGAGCAAAGATGAAAAACTACACAAAAATCAAGACTCCAGCTTAGAGTCAACATTAGAGGGCACTGAATATTTGTTGTCTTTTGAAGGAAATCTGCCTTAAGAAATACCATAGATATTGGGTAGCCTGAAAACCATAGAAACCAAACCCTCCGGATCACATATTTCTGGCAGGTAAAAAACATTATGACCAGGATGAAAAATGAATGTTTCAAAACCTGACATGTATATAATTGCACATGCAGACAAAACAAAGAGAAGCATATTAGCTCATGATGCTGCAGACAGCCATGCTGGAAAAATTAGACCCTCATTTTCTTACAGATTTTTTCATGCAAAATGAGACCTTTAACTTTTACCTTCCAGATGATCAAGAAACTCCCATGAATTGCAACTGAAATCCACTGCAAAATTTTTTTTAAATCAAACTCAACTGCATAGAATGTCCCTTAATTATCAGGATGGGAAAGAAAATGTTAGGCATTAAGTAAGCATATCTTTAAGAAATACAGTTCTATGATTTTTGTTAAGGAATCATTTCTAAACTCCTCTTGAGCCTGCAGCCTTCTCTAGAAAAGCAATTTCATTTAGTCGCCAAATCATCTTTCCCTCTAAAGACTAGCACTGACTTTTTCTGTCAAAACTTACTCATTCCCCCTCTAAAATCAGCATCTGATGCATGCAAATTACCTAATGATTACCTAATGTGTACTTTCTTTCATTTTCATAAGCAACATATAATCCAAGAGTCCAAGTTCAAATGTTACTGCAGAGGAAAACATTGATGAAAGTAATGTGAAGGAAACAGAGTCTCATTTTTTAATTAGCATAAGGGGTTGGAGAAGAATCCAGGAAAGATGACTATGAATACGAGAACTTCAGAACAAACAAACAAACAAACAAACAAAAACTATGCCCTTATATTAATGGGCTTCTCTGAATTGCTTTTCTCTCAAACAGACAAGTTTGCTAAACAAATATTGTCTAAGACATTGAATAATACTCCTTGAGGTGCAGCAAGATTGGTGCCTCTATGAGGACAGATTAGTTTTATATCATATGTGATCATATGTTCTGAGAAATGTTTTCTGGAAGTTTTCTCAGAAAGGCTGAGCTCATTTAGTTAAATGAGTTAAATGTTTACGAGTTAAATGAGTTAAATGAATAGCAGCTAGAAAAAACTCTGCATTTCTATTCCAGAGATGAGGAGATCTACCTTTAGTTAACTTATCTGCTCATATTTTCTTATCTTTGCTCATTATCTTTTGGGTGATAGGAAGAATGAAAGGAAATGGATGGTAAGTATGTGACTTCTCTTTCATTAAAGGGAGGTCACTACTCCATAGTTCTGATGCACCAAGTATCTATCTTCCACAACATCTGAAAGGTTCCCATATTGGAATATTTTAAGAATGCAAATATTGCAGTTTTGGGAAATTGTGACAACCGCCCTCTACAATAGAGTCTCCAATAGATCTCCAATAAGCTTTCCCTTTAATTAATTCTCTTTGGGAGAAGAAGCTATATACTCTGAGACACTTTTAAAAACAGACTTCCAATACACCAAAGCCCTAACGTCTTTCCAAACTTCAAGATTAGTAAGATTAGTAAAACTCCACAAAATAATGGCACTCATATCAACTCTAAAAGCCTTTCTCCATCTAAAATTAGTCAATAATTGCATAGCATCAGATAAAATTACTAGCTGTTCTTCCTGACACATCTTCAAAATGCAGCCTTTATACTTGCCAATTTGTGTTAATGAATCACATACAGAATTTCTGAACCAGATTTGTAGCTGGTGTAGGCTTGAGGGGTGCTTAGCTGATTTACACCTACTGAAGCTCTTATTTTTGCATAACGTAAATGTGTAGCAAACTTTTTTGGACATGTCTTATCTCTCTTTATCACTGTTAACATCTTCACCTACTTCCAAAGCAGGTGTCTATGCAAAATTACACCTAATAGATAGAAGCAGATGATCAAGGGATTTGCTTGTTTCTGACCATCTCCAAAGGAGGTAAAAGGACAAGTAACTCTGAGAGTTTATTTTTCAGTGAATGCTATGCCAGTGTGTCATGGCCCCTGAACTCATTGCAATGTTCTCTCTCTCTGGGGCTGCAGCAAGGCCTGTCATTGCTTCAAATTTCACCTCTCTCCTAGCTCAACTACAGAAGTATATGTTGGTGCTGCAAACTATTTTGACATAAAATGTGTCTCACCAGAAGTCCAGAGGAATGATTAGGAATCCCTGTAGAATTTGGAACACTTGGTCTTTATAGTGAGTGAATGTCTGCAATATTATTATTAAATGATTTAAAACAATTATGAAATCTACAAATAAATATTAAAAATAACTAAAGTGTTCAGGGAAAATCTTTCTGCTGACTTCTGTTTGATTCAGAATCTGTGATTCAATCAGACATGAATCTTTTCTTGTGTTCTATTTCTGCTCTTCTCATACATACTGTGTTCTATCTCTGCTTCTTTTTGTTCCTATTTAACAAGACTGGAGATAGCTAGTCTGCCTAGAAAATTCAGCATCATTTCACACAGTAGCCTCTGTAGAACAGAATTTCTCTCTTTTTTTTTTTTTTTTTTTTTCCCTGCAGCTCTATTATTAATGATAAAATACTTGTATTTCTCTCTGTGTCTATATAATATACATATGCTCAGCAACCTTCTACAGAGTTATAAAAAGCTTCCACTTGCTCCTTGTGACCTTGTCACCAGAAATTGCTTTTAAATTCTGTGCCATTTGAACAAACACAGCAATTCACTTTCATGTTCCTGCAGATATTCAAGGAAAAAAAAATATACAATGAGCAATATTTGTCTGGGATCCTTCTTACTTTGCCACACACATTTCTTCACCTCCCTTGGAGCCTAAAGTTCAGGGAATTCATGCTGCCGACACGTGATGATTTATGTTCAATCACACTTTCTTGGAAACACCTGCTATGTCCAGACTCCATGCCTTAGCTGAACGATTTTGTGCCTGGAGAAAGGTAACAGATAGATTTACTCTTAAATAAAGCCAGTTCAAGTGAAGTATTGAATGAAGAGACACTGGATTGAAAGCAGTCTCACTAGTATTTTAGCCTCATGTCCAGCCATTCTCCCTGATACATTTGTACTGTACTGTTAAGAATGTTGGTCCAGGCCAAAGTACTGGATGAGCTCTCCTTCTCCAAAGGATGACTGAGCTTGGGCTAAAGAAACTTCTTAGTAAAAGCTATATGGTTTCCAGGGTTGATGGCTGACAAGTCTTGATGCCGGATTTGAAATGATTTTGATACCTCTTATTTGAATTCTACAACTACAACCAGAGTTGCAATTCCACCCCCAAACAAGCAAAGAATTCTAGGTGTCAAGCTCCTGAATGACCTAATGGTTGATAGTTTCAAATGGTAATAGTAGGAGGAAAACATATTTTTAAGACAGACAAGCAGTGAAGAAGGGTATACATATATCGTGCAAGCAGAGAGAGAGAAGTAACCATGAGCCCTCAAAATAAAAATACAATTCCTAGACAGAAATGGAGTTGAGGAGAGTTGATTAATACTCAAACACAACTGTCTCTAAGCTCAGGATCAGGTATTCCTACAAGAAAGAAGTTAAGTAAGGGGAACAGGAGACCTGTGTGGATGAGCACATACATAATGTGTAAGAAGGGCCGGGCCACATGGGAAGGATCCTGGCCTGCATCAGGAGCAGTGTTGCCAGCAGCATGAGGGAGGTGATCCTGATCCTGCCCCTCTACTCAGCTCTGATGAGGCCCCACCTGGAGTATTGTGTGCAGTTCTGGGCTCCCCAGTACAAGAGGGATGTGGAACTTCTAGAGAGGATCCAGCACAGAGTGACAAAGCTGACAAAGGGACTGGAGCATCTATCTTATGAGGAAAGACTAAGTGAGCAGGGCCTGTTTAGCCTAGAGAAGACAACACTGAGAGGACATCTGATCCGTATGTATAAATAACTGAGGGCAGAATATAGGTAGGAGGGGGTCAACTCTTCTCAGTGGTGGCCGGTGATAGGACAAGGGGTAATGGGTATAAGTTGAAAGCCAGGCAGTTCCATCTCCATGTGAGGAAGAACTTCTTCACTGTGAGGCTGACAGAGTCCTGAAACAGGCTGCCCAGGGAGGTTGTAGAGTCTCCTTATCTGGAGGTCTTCAAAACCTGCCTGGATGTCACCCTGTACCACGTGCTCTAGGTGCCCCTGCTGGAGCAGGAGGGTTGGACTAGATGATCTCTAGAGGTTTCTTCCAACCTTAACCATTCTGTGATTCTCTACTGTGGCATAACAAGGTATAACCCATTGCTTTCTTCCTTTTTTTTTTTTTTTTTTTTTTTTGTTCTGATCCTTCAAACCATTGTTCTTATTTCATTTCTCCTTAGACTAACTACTAGCTCTAAATCCAGTTCTTATTGTAGAACAGGGGAAAAAGAATCAGCTTGAATTCATTAAATGAGTCAGAGAATATTCTAGCCCCTATTTCAAAAACCACGTTGTTAATTCACCTTTTATAGATGAGTACTTAACACCTGAGAATTGTTTTATCTTAAATTCTGATACTAAAGGGAGAGACTCATCTGGGAGCCTTTGATACCAGTTCAAATCATGTTATTTAACTAAAACATGCTAACCTCTATTAGCATAAACTTTTTTTTCCCTTTTATTAACATAATTAATTGAAATAAGAATGCCAGGATAAATCTTTGGGGAATAATACTTTTAAAGAAAATAATTTGAAAGGGAGGTATTTAACCTTCTCTAATAAACCAAGGAAATGTGGAAATTATGTTGCCCTTAAGTGATCTCTGAATTGCCTAAGAGCAATAAAGTAATTAAGTTCTGGTAGTGATGGCAGAGGAAGGAACAGGCACTCTGTAGTGGTGCTTCATCTCACAAGCTAGACCAGATGTCACCCAGCAAACTTCTTACCCGTGGATTTCTTAGTAATGTGAGGTAAAAATACATATTCTCTAGGTTGAGCTGCACTTATATGTGATTGACAGAAGTGGCAAGATCTGTAAGTGCTTATTAAGAAGGCAGTTTAAAAAAGGAAAATGAGGATATTAGCAAAATCAGAAGGGTGGGAAATGTTCAACCTAAAGCTCTAGGTTGACGGGAAGATGAGCCTGAGTTTTAAGATACTGGACAAGACCTCAGAAGAGAGGTTGCTTCCAGTCCTGTTAAAGAATTTATGAATGACTTCAACTAAGTGTCCTGCTCTGCTGTGCTTCCCTAATATGAAGCTGGGCTAATGATATTAAAATTGTTTTGTTTTGTCTCAAAAGCTATTTTTAGGGTGCTTTTAATTACTAGATGTTGTATGACATTTAACATAAATGGACTGTGATCTTTCCCAAAAGCAACAGGATTCTTATGTATTGCCACCCACTGCTACTGCTGAAAAGTCAGGTACTCTAGTTAGGTATTAAAGATACAGCAAATTAGATCTCATCTTGGATGAGTGCTCTGTCCTGTTTATTTACTGGAGAAATAGAGTGAAGTCTGCAGCAATGTAGCATTCCCCGTTCTGCTTTGCTTGCTAGTCTGTATCTCAGGTGAGTATTCAGGCAGCACATCTACTTGTGGCTTTTCAGGTCCCTACTAATCCTCCAGGACTTACGACCTCTATCGACACGTCCTGGATCATTGCTGTTGCAGAAGAAGATCTGGGAGGCTGATGGCTGGGCATGTAAATGTAGAAGACTATTTCTGTGATCCAGACTACTGTAAGATGGAAGGGAAATTTATAAAACTGGAGCATCTCTTGCCATGGTCTTATGAGACAGATGATTTTTGACAGAGGCAGATGACCACATTTATTATTTTCCAGTATGAAAGTGCAATTATATGCAAAGCCCTGGAATGATTTACTGATGTACTACCCATGTTGAATGAGGGTGCATTTGGAAAAGCCTTCTCCAAGGGGTGAGATTTTCAGCTGATTGAATTCTGCATAGCTCCAGTGAAATCCAGACAGTCATGACTTAAGACCAAGGAGGTAGCCTTAAGTCTTTTTAAAGAAAAAATACAGCCATGCAATGCCAAAATTAGTTTCTCATGCTTTCTGCAGCAGTTCCAAGTGCTTGGACACATCATCATGTGATTAGGTACCCCCTCGACCTGCTTTGATTTTTGAAGACAGCCTACCCTGAGGGAGCAAAGGAAATGAAATTAGGTGGGAGAGAAGAGAGGGAGCCCTTGTGTCTAACAAGTAGCTCCAGGCAGCGCTGGTCATGATTGCAGAGGACAAGAGAAAGTGAAAGGTCAGTTAACTCAAAGTCCCTGTCTCTGCTCTATGTACAGGCTTTTAGCAAGAGAGAGAGGGGTGGGAAAGCTGAGTTTTTCCTCTGCTGTAAACAAACTATCTTTAGCTGAGGACAGTGAGGGTATAAGACCTCACCTCTGACTTCTGCTGCAATGTTGAGGACAAAATTCTGCCCTTGAAGATGTGGGTTAAATTGTTAAAATTTCCCCATCAGCTGAATTTTCTTTTAATATCTTTCAACTTCCGACATGGTTCGTAATTCCTGAGTTTCAAGGAGCCTCTATTGTATTTTAAAATGTAGTTTTAAAATATCTGGAGCACAGGATTTGCCATTCCAGGTTAGACTATGGAGTCAACCTCATCCACAGCCTGTCCGATGGTTCGATCCTTATCGAGTAGTTCAGAGGAGGCAGAAACCAGGCAGTAAACCTAAGCGCTGAATTCGCTCCTTGCCTGAAAATGACATGGACATTCCTTTGGGCTCTGAAAGTTGAAAGTGGCCATTGCTAATTTCCTTGACACTACTTTTGAATTATTGTGATAGCCAGTCTGCTTGAAGTATAAGTATATACGCATATATATATGGTTATATATATATGTGTGTGTGTATGTCTATTTATATGCATGTATATATATCAGATATACATTGATGTTTCAGCCCTGCATCCTATGATTCTGAATAGCTTATATGTTGGCCTCTGGGTTCTAAACATTTAAAACTGCCCAAAATAGATTGTAATGTATAATAAAATATGAATGTTTGTATATGCATAGTTGCATAGACTATAAACTTAAAATTTTCTGTTGCATTTCACAGAATCACAGAATCAGAAAATGATTGAGTTTGGAAGGGACATCTAGAGATCATCTAGTCCAACCCACCCTGCTTCCTCTTTTCACAGACAATATTGAGTATCTGGGGTAAATATAGCTCCTTGCAGAGAAGTAACACAAGGTCCAATGCCCTTTTGGTCCGGGTCTTTGAAGGATGTAAGCATTTGCTTACAAATTGTGGGACATGTACATAAAGATGTGTGCTTTGTTGAATAAGATAGGTTAGTGTTTTGATGTCACCAATGCACATGAGCTGAACAAAAATAGTAAAGTTATGAGAATAAGACAGTATAGGGTTTATTAGTTGTCTAATAATTGCAACACTCAGTCAATCAGCAAAAAACTCCATCATTTTCTCTCAACCATTCACACACCTTGAATGGTGAGCAGTAAGCATGGGGTGCAGAACTAAACAGAAATTCCACTGCAAATAACCTTTAGAAAAAAAGCATATCCACATAATCCCTCAACATACAAATTTTCCTTGTACAACTTTATTTGGCCCAGATACATGATAGTGACAAAAGTTTAAAAAGCAGCTGTCAGCTGAGCTTCAGTAACTGACCACATGCACATTCTTAGCATGCAGCAAAGATGAAATAAAACACATTAGTTTGACTAATAAAACACATTAATTTGACTCTCACTGAAAGAGAATTAGCATAAAATGAGTTGCCACACATTTTACAAGGAATGAGGAGTGTGCACAGTTGGTTCAGGTCCAGGTTCAGCTAGCAATCAGACATTTGTTAAGTTGTGGTAATTTATTTGAAACATTCTAATATGTGGTTCGAAGACAAGTGCTCTAAAATTAAGAAGTGGAAAGACACAGGAAGAAACTTTTTCACAGTAAAGACAGTCAGGGAGAATGTTGTGCAGACTGCATCTTTGAAGATTTTGAATACACAGTTGGTTAAAACGAAGAGCAACCTTTTCGGATCCCATAACCAACCCTGCTTTGAGCAGGAGGTTCGACTAGAGATCCTCTGTGGCCTCTTCTAACCTGAATTATCCTGATATCCTATGATGATCCTATGATTCTATGTAATGTAAAATCTAGGTCAGCCTCATAATTTAACTCTAATTTTGGGGCATGTACAGATTATGAATTCTAATGTGATAGAAAATTCTGTGACTTTTCATCTAAAGGAGTCAGTGAGAGAAACAGCAGATTGTGATCTTTTTTCAATATCACCCTATTATGGGATGACGTGCTCTGTAAGAGCTTGTAAAGATATTTCCTGACTCTAGCTTAGTGTCTGAAAAAATAAGGATACATTTTCAGATGTATGTAACAGGGCATATCTTAGAAGACCAACACTCTCATTACCGGATTTCATATCTCAATTCCATTGCAAGAACAAGGAGAGCTTCTTACAGAAGAGACCATTGGTATTGCCTATTGTGAGAATGGACTCATGTTGTGATGAACCTGAACTATTGATGGGAAAATTGATCGAAAGGGAGCAAAAGAGAAAAACTGTGGCCTAAGATTTTTTTTTTTTAGAGAAAAGCTATGGCCTAACAGAAGTTATGGCATTACAGAGGCTTGATTGAGGTGAGAGATAGTTACCACATCCAGGATGGTTGATATATATGGAATCTACTTCTCCACAATTCCCCTGGCAATACGATCTGCCCTCTGAGGACACGCTAATAAGAGTAAATGAAGAGTAGAGCAGAATGGAGACACCATGAAGACATCCAACTTTGTTGGATTCCCTGTGGAGGTGGTAACTGTGCAGCTGATGAGTGAATAGAGGGTGGAGTGAAGTAAAGACACCGCAGCCAAACTCTTTCGTACTCCTTGCAGAGGTGGCAACCTGGTCCTACCATGCATCTGATAAGCCACATAGTACGATAAGATGTTTGGTGCTAGGCCAACAATGGTGGCAGATCAGTCCCTTACATTATTTTTACTCAACCCCCTCATTCTAATCTTATTACAATACCAATACACAACCCTATCCTAGAAGTTACACGCTTCCAAGGAACAACCACTCCTCACTGAGCATGCTCTCTAGATTTTTGATTAACTCAAGAGACTTTTAAACCAATGAATTATGAAAGTAAGTATGACCAGAGTCATTCAACTCCACCTAAATGTAAAAGAAATTATATAAAAGGCTAAGGAGGGAAGGGAACTAAGGAGGGAAAGGGGTAGGAGGAAGTGGAAAGAAGGAAGAAAGGAGAAGAAGAAAGAAGGAAAGGAGAAAAGGAAGAAAGGAAAAGAAGGAAAGAAGGAAAGAAGGAAAGAAGGAAAGAAGGAAGAAGAAAGCAGGGAGAGGGAAGACTGTCATAACTTCTGGATCAGTCGACAGACTGAATCCCTTTCCTCCCATCTAGTCAGGACACTGCCTAAGGAGGCTCCTCAGGTTGAGAGCCCACTCCCGTCTTCTGGGGTGAGTGATGATTGCACATTTGTACACTAGGCACTAGCTCGGAACCCTGCAGCGTAGTAGAGCATTTCCTGCACTGACATTCAAAACCTATTCTCTCAATGTTGCAATTGAATAAATGGTGCTACTGGTGAACTAACTACTTGTTTTGAAAGCGAGCGTAGCCACAATCAACAGACTGTGAATCCAGAGTCAGACCTATAGTTACCACAGTATTTGGTATCCCTATTAAGAGATGAGTCCAAGTCCTCTAACCTTTGATGATCAGCTGGAACACAAGAGGATCCATCTCTTACCAAATTTGTTCCTGTGCCCCCCTCTGCCATCAAACCACACCACCATTTTAGCTCAAATTCTCTGAATCATCCAGTGTAAGTAAGTCAGATGTCTGGTATGGAGTATCTTGGTACCGAGACAGATTTAAACCCACTCATTCTAGTATCTAACATTTCAACAGCTGAAAACTTGCAAGAATAGAAGTACTGGAAAACAAGTCTTAACAGTGTGTTCACTACCAAATGTCTTTAACAGTGAGCAATTCTGTTAAGTCCCTCTCTGCTGTGAGTACACATATACATGTGCATCCGCATAGGCTGCCATAAGGATCTTAAACTCTTGGTGCTGCATGTAGCAATCAGCTTGCCCATTTAATAAGATACTGGATGCAACACTGTTTTGGCTTAAAAAATATATTTCATCTTTAGCTTTACATAGCATTGTCTTCTTTCTTAATGGCAAACAATAAAAACAACGGATAAAAAACAATGATTAGAATTTACCCTTTTTTTTTCATTGACTTCTATAAATTCTCTTTGCAGTTATTCTGTTTGCTGTTCAGTCTTTCTTTACATGAAAACCTCTCAGGGCTCTAATCTTTTTAGTTAACTCTCTTCTATTTATGGTAGATCTTATTTTGAGATTGGATGAGAGCTGAACTCAGTGTTCCAGATGAGAATATAGCACTGACTCAAATAACGGCATTAAAATGTTCCCAGAATATTTTCCCCTCTGTTTGCTTACTGAGGTATTTCTGTTGTTGTTGTTGTTTTTAATCTCTGATGTGCTGAGCAAAGCCCTAATAGAACTGGTATAAAGCTGCATAGTTGCACCAAAGTCAGTAGAGATAAAATGATTTGCATGAACTGAAACTCTTGCCCTTTAATATCATTTTCACATGTAAATGTAAATTTTTATGCATGCATATTGTGCTGGCACAGTTTTTTATCCCATTTTGGAAAATAAAATCAGCTTGATATTTTTACTTTAAAATGCAATATTTAATTTCTGAAAATGACAGTCTTTGTAAAGCTTATTGATAATTGAAGCTACTGCCTTTCTTCTTTCTTAATAGACCCAAATTAGAAAAAGAATTAAACAAAGGAAAACAATGAGTTTAGATCCAAGGGAAGAATATTATAATATGCAGGAAATATCTGCTGTCAAATGTTGCTGTCAGCTAAAGCTGTATCTGAGAAGAGGTGGCTAGTTTTATTTTGGAAATTTATTTCCTGATTTATCTGACCTTTGTTGAGATTTTGTCTAAATCAGATGAAATAATGCTTGACTGTTTAGAACACCAATAGCCAGAGGTTAGCGTTAATGATATATGATTGTGCAGTGCTGTAAAGCATGTTACTATACAAATGTGATAGAATTGATGATTTCCTTGTGTATTTGTCAGGTTCTGCTTCAACTCCCAATAAAATCAGTAACAGGGAATCCGCTTGCTCTGATGGGTATGAATCCAGTACTTCTTCTCTGCTTCATGAAGAGACTTACACAATTCCTGGTTTTAAAACTTGATTTTTAATCCATTATTAAGAAGTTATTATCTCCTGTGTACAAAAGCTGAATGGTGGCTGACCCTATTTTCCTGCCTTCTCTGTATCCAGGTTGTCATTTTAATTAAATTTTGCTTAAATTGTAATCACCAAATGGATATTGGCATCCCTGGGTAAGACTGATCCACTGTTAGCCTCCATGCAAAGATCTTCAGTAGCTTACTTCTTATATTGCTTTCCCATCCTGTTTTTATTTATTTATTTATTTTTTTCTTTTAGGATAAGTCTGAGTTAATTGAGGACAATTTTCTAACACTAAAACCAATGGGCATGAAATAGCCCTATTTTATACATTATAGCAGATAGTCTGACTGCAAGTTGCCTACCAAGAAAAGCTTCTGGACCATGCTAGTTAGGACCAGTGCTGATGATTTTCCTTGTGACAACTTAATTCATACAATATGACAGTATGGTACACTTGAGTTCTTGATCCTTACTCTTTCTTTGTCCACAGGTCTTCTCTTAGGTGTTTGCAGAAGAAGCATCTTCCTTCGGCAAACCCACTGTTGCTCCAGTGGGCAAACCTACTGTTTCCGTAGACAGTGTCAAGGATGATATCTGAATTTGTTCCACTCCCCAAGTCCTCTTCAGCTTTCATAAAGATCCTTAATCAGTCTGTCTTCCAAGGATGTCCAGAAGCAAGAAATTCTCAGTCTCATGAATGACTGTCTGAGAAAGTCACACCGGTCCAGTAGTTACTCAGAAAGTGGTAATAACGTATTCATTGGTTTGCATTCTCCAATCTGTGTCAAAAAAAGACAGTAACCAGGTAGGATATGAGATATATTATTATGTAAACCTCATGGGAATCCTTTAGTGTGAAAGTACAATATAAATATATTATTATCTATCTCAAAATACACTGAAATAGTCTATCCCACACTTGTTACCATGGTATCTGAACACTTCTGAGATGATATAATAATGTAATTAATCTAAAAAAGGTAGTGTAATTATACCTTTGCTGCAGTATTTCACACATGGAGACTATTTATAATGAATATTCTTTCACTTACTTTTGAAAGGATCTATTTACTTCAATGAGAGACAGTGGGAGAATTTATAGACAAGAAGGCTCTTCAACTGGGAAGGACATTACACCTTAAATGAGGAGTTCAGTGTTTGCCTCCCGCCTTTGCATGACTTGCTGGTTGTTTGACTTTCTGCACCTCAGGGCTCATGGAAAGGAAAGAATAATGAGGCTTTCTTTTGCTCTTTGGTGTCCTTTCTGGTTATTGCACCAGACCTGATTCAGAGAAGTATTTGGTGTTGGGACTCTTCTTATCTCACTGTGGAGTCTAAAATGTAGACTTTGAGTTCAAGATAGCCATCCTAGTTCCTTCTTAAGTTAACAGAAAGAAAATGTACCCACCAAAGAGGCAGATCTCCTCATATTGAGATGAAAGTCTGATGGTCTGGATGACAGACTATGTTTACAATTAACTGACAAAAGATGGGGCCAATATAATTAATTTAGATTGGTTCCTGGGTGATTTCACTGAAATCGTACATCTCAATATCTTCATGGTGCAGAGCTAAAGAGCATTAGGGCATGGCTATTTCATCCTGCATTTTGTTTTTTCCTACTGTGTGGAGTGCCTAGCAGAGATACAAACACCATGGAGCCTGTAGACATACTTTAATACCTTGTATGTGTTATAGTCTTATCTTATGTATCAACCTTGTATTTTATTTATTTCTTTTTGTATAAAAATATATTATAATCCTCAGGTGTAACAACATAGCGATACTGCAGTGTGTGTGCTAATCTAGCACAACTCGTATGGAAAGGAGTACAAACAAAACTTCTGCAACTCAGGTAGCCGAGACAAAACAGTGAGGGATCTTTATTCTTTAATGTATAAATATGCGTCTGTTTCTCCTGCATTCCAGAGTAGTATTTCCCTATATAAAGGAAAAAACAAAACAAACAAAACACCTTCAGAACACGATTAAATCCTTGTACGGAGAAATGTTTAACTGGGGATTATTTCATGCATATATTTAAGTCTTGCCTTCAGCAGGATGGAAATACATGTTAAAGTTAAGTAAATGTCATTACAGTAAAATAACACACCTATCTAAATCAAGACAAGTAAAACGAAGGCTATGATTTATATCAAATATCAAATTCTTCCAAACACTGGTATTCTTTTGGGTTTTTTTTGGTAACATTACTGATAAAAAATTATTTATAAAGTTTTAATTAGCATTCAAGCACCTGCATGTAGATATAAATATTTCCCTTTAATCATGTTCACTTATATGTTGTTTTCTTTTTTTAATTAAAAAAGTTAATTAATTTTTTTTATTTTATGCCCAATTTAAAATTTCTGATTTTGACATTCTCTATTAATTAGATAAAGAAAAAGCCATGGGGTTTTAATTACTCAAGATATGTGTGAGCATATCTTCATTTTCAATTAAAGGTAAGATAGGGTGCTTGAGTAGAAATTAACTAACATTTTAATCTTTATTGTTATTATTTTTATCTTATTTTCCTGGCAGAAAACATACATATCATGAGATACACTGAACAACTGAGGCTATCAGTTGCCCTTTTTACACTTATTAAAGTTCTCTTGTGTATATCTTAAACTGAAAGAAGTTCCATCATAGGAGGAGGAAATAAAGAATTAAATGTTTAACTAGACTTACGAACTGTTGTAGCATTTGTGACTTACTTCAGCAGAATCATTCCCCAAAAGACATAAAGGTCTGGATTCACTATTGGATCTTACCAGGGTAATCTGGCATTTTATATACCAACCCACCAGTGAAGGAAATAGTGATTTCAGTGAATACAGATTCAAGTTTAATACATAATGATAGTCTATCTTCCTAATCTTATGAACAAAGTACATGTATGAATATATCTCTTTTGCTCCCTTTCTAATGGGAAAAAAATATCAGGGGAATGTTAAATGCCAGTGACAGAAAACAAATATATTGGGAAAGACCACAGGGAAAGATAATAATAATTCACTACTCGTACCCAGTTTTTAAGAAATGATCTGGGTGAACATCTAGCATACCCTTGGCAAGGCACAATCCCCTAAATCACCAAGACATCAGTTTCGCAGTTACATTTCTCCTCCCCCTTGGGACATGAAGAGATGGAAAGTTCCACAACACAGTGGACTGATGAGCCTTACAGTGACTTCTGTGAAGCTTTTTCTTTTAGTAATGACAATTACTAAATTATCTGTTTGTCCTTCTGTTATATTTCATATCATACATAGCCCTACCCTCAAAGAAACTAATGAAGACTTATTTGTGCTGTGCTCTGAATTATGTAGAAGTGGATGACTACACTAAGGAAGTCAGAATCACTTAGAGATAAATAAACTATAGCATGAAGGGAGCAATCTGTCTAAGCTACGGATTAATTTAACATGGTTTTAGGGAATTGCAGATATACCCATGACATTAAATATGTTTCCTTCCTCATAAATTATGTAAAGAAGCTAACACAACTTTGAGGAAACTATCTCTTCAAAATGAAGTAATTTCAGATCATCAATATTGAGCAAGTCTCATCAGCCCAATAGACACATTTCCTCATTTGTTGTTTTGTATTATTGCGGTTAGGCCAGAGAGCTTTTGAGGCTATGAAATCTTGCCTGACTTTGGATTTGCAGACTATAGCGTAAAGTAGAAACTTGCAAGCACTGTCACTTCGGCATATTACAACATTGGACTGATAATCTGCTTAAAAATTAAATAGGCTAAGTAAAGGCAATAGACATAGTTATGAAACCTGTCATAGCTTTGATTAATCCAGTGTTTTCTTCTGTGTAATGTAACCATCTATTTAGATAATGTCCCAATCCTTCTGAAGCAGAGGTTAGCCTTAAAATTGATCTCCATTCTACTTTTTAGCAACTTACTTTAGCACTTACATAGTCAAGAATTTCTGCTCAAAGAATTTCTAACTTTTGACGCAGTAAGGGCAAGCAAATTTGTGGTCAGTAGAATAGTTTCTAACTTGATTTTTTTTCACCACAGTCTAAAACTGAATAACAAGATTTACGAAGCCTTTGGAATATCACTGGTCTGGACACCAAGGCTTATAAATTAAGCAGTATAAAAGCACAGGCCCTAGCAGAACAGTACTATTCCTGCTGTTAGATCATCTGAATGGTCCTTGCCTACCTTTCGGCTTCACATACTTCCGAGTCTACTAAATAACTGCAAGGTAGAGTGCAAAAATCCGTCTAGTCTTGCACTAATGGGTAGTCTGGATATATGGAAGTAGATTTTGATAATAGACTAACACTGCTTCAGGTCCAGAAAATATAATTACTTGAAATAAGACCCAAAATGAGTGACAAGAGCACGATGGATTTTGGTTTTCTATAATGCTTTTCAATCTTAAGGTAACCTGAGGCCTCCTTTTTAAAAAATAATAAATACATGAACAGCATACTAAGCCATTATTAAGTGTTGTAAGAAATATTTATGGATTTATTTGGCAGTTAAAAGTCTTAACAAGGCCTATAGCAATTAATATTTTTTTATTTACAGTACTCAATGCTGATAATGGACAAATAATAGGCATGCTTAATTAGCTTTTAACTACTGGTATCTTGTCATAGTGTTTTTCTTCTTTGCCCAGTGGCAGCAACATTCCTGAGGATTCGAATGTGGGGTTAATGAGTTGCTGATTTTTAATTACATTTTTATTGCTTATGCAAATGCATGCTCATTTGTTTGGCAAGCCAAGGGTCAATAACAAGGATGACTTTGGCATGTTTCTGCACTGGATGCAGAAAAGATTCTTCCTCTCTCCTTTTTTTTTTTTTTTTTTGTCTTTTTGCTATATATGGAATATATAATATCTCCTCCTGGCCCTTTCTCCAGCTCCCTGAGGTGAGAACCCAGCTAGCAGAAGAGTTCATGTTGGGAATGCAAACATCCCAACTGATTGAGGCTGATGCCGGTCTGGATTGAATTATCACAGTGAAAATTGTTCTTTCTTTCAGGCAGCAGCCATAAAACAAGGTTGGCATCACCTTGAGTTACCCGCATGTGTTTATGAAGTGACCTTGCTGTTGCTGGCAGATGAGAAAATGTTGGCCAGAAGCAGAGACAGAAACTGCCATTGAGGCTATATACTTCTGTCCTAAGACCTGAAGGATCTGGCAGTGTTAGCTTATGGTCTATTATTCTTTCCTCTGTCCCTGCTTTCTTGTAAGTAAAAATCTCACTGGTGAGAGTAACTGAAGGACAAAGCAAAGCAAACAACTTCTAAACGAACTGCTGGTTTGCCAGAGCAAGAGGTATCCACTTTTCCATAGTGGTTTCCAGTGGGGTCTTCTCCATTGAGGTATCCAGTGAGATTGGTCCCCAGAGTCATTTGAAATGAATGAGTAGCCTGGACACATAGCTAGAAGGAGAAAGAAAGGTAAATTTAGTGTATGGTAGGACAGATATTTGTGATGCTGAATAAGAGATCTCCACAGGCAAGAATAGTCATCTTGTTCCAGCAGACTCCCAGTTCCTAAAACATATACTCTGTTAGAGTGTCCTTGGAGAGGTCCAGCTTTCTTGGTCCTCCTCACTAATTTAAGAGAAATATCACTTCTTCTTATGTCAGTAGATGGCACTGTTTATATGAACTACCAACATACAGACACACATGCGCACACACACACAGACTACATCTGTATCTCCTCATATATTTTACACAGGAAAAGAAAAAAAAATCAAGAGAAAAAAACAATAAAATAAAATAACACACATACCAGGAAAAGCAACGATAAAACAATATTTTAAAAGTTTTAAGATCAGGAACTTCAATGCTCCAATTAATCTAAAGTTGTTTGTTAGGTCTTCACTTTACCCATGCAGTACATATACAGTAAGATGCTATCTTCATCTGTGTGATCACGTCTATTTCAAAGGATCTCTGTCTCAGTAAATGCAATAAATATGGCTGATATACTGTAAGAATGAAAAAGAATATTCCTTAAGGAATACCAAGCTTCATTGGTCTTGTGTATTGAGAAACAGAGGTAACTTGTTTACGTCCAATTAAAAAAAAATATGGATGTTAACTGTATACTGCATGGAGACAGAACTTGCTGAATCTAATGTGCTCATTCAGTGGCTATTAACTTGCGTATCTGGTCACTCTGATGGACATCTGCAAATCCTGTCCAGATGACCAGATCTCTCAAACTCTTTAGGGAACAAAAAATCTGCCCACAGTAAAATGAGGGTATGTTCAAGGAATATATTCAAGGATATGTGCTCTGGTTTTGAAAATTAAGCTTGAACTCCCTATATCTTTGTTCATTCTTTCTCAGCCTCATGTCCTATCCATCCAGCTGCCGAATCCTTCCTTAGTAGTGCCTGGTCCTTGTTCAGATTTTCTGTGATTCACACAATTTCTTCCTTTCTGTGTCCTTTCACATCGTGAAAGGGTAAAAGGATGGGTGTGAGGAGAATGTCATCTCCCCATTGTTTTGGAGCAGTGCTCGATATCAGCCAACCTGACAGTGAAATGAAGCCTTTCAGTGTCATGTTCAAATAAATCTAGCTACCTTTCAAGGATTCTGGATGTACTATGAGATCAAGAGTAGCAACAGTGGGAAGGGAAGTGGTAACTGAAGACAAAGCATATAAAGAGAGTAGCACTTAACTGGTCAACGAAAGGTTATTCAGGGCATTTGCAAACAATGCTTTTTCTCTGTCCCCTGACAAATTCAGTTGAGGATGGGAAAATCAGAGATCCTGCCTGCTAAATTTCAAGTCCCTCATTAAACAACATGGAAGTGCTCTTGTGTTTCAGAGAAAAGAATGCTTCTATGAACACAAACAACAAGGACCTCAAAAGTTCAAGTTTTTTTTTTTTTTTTTTTTTTTGGTAAAATTTCTAGGAACATCAAAAGCAGATTCCTTGTTAGAAAAGCATTGTTTCAAACGAGAAAGTTGGGCAACATTACCAGCAACTTAAAATACAACCTTAAATGCAAAAAGTCAGACTGCTTTACACACAGAGCTATAATTCCTCTGGGAAATGGTAATTTCTCTTGCATTAAGAGCCCTCACAGTGTCTTTTGAGTATTTAATACAAAAAGAGAGAAAGTAAATTTGGAGATGCTGAGAGGACAGATGCTGTGCAAGACTGAAAGTTGTACTGCTACAGGCCTTCCCCAAAACAGCTCTTATGCTGCCTGCTATAAGGAGCAGAGCTACTTCAGTTCTGACATTAAAACCTGTAAGGTGTCTCATTAGAAATCCTTCTTTTCTTTAACCTGTGCAGTGACAGAAACATGAAAGAAATGAGGCACTTGTGGGTTTCCAATTCAGTGATATTTTTTTTCAACTTGATAGTCTAGGAATATACCTACCATTGGCGATTTTTTTACTATTATTAATTTTGAGTCTTGGTTTTAAGAGCTGTCAGGTCCCCAGTGTTTATGCAGCCCCTGTTGCTGGCCTGGATTCATTCCTCTCTGAAGAGAAGTCTGAAAGCATTCACAACACTTTGTTGTTGGACCTCCTAAAAATGTTTTAATGAAATCATTTGCAATGAAAAAAAATAAAAATAAAGGAATAAAAAGGAATAAGAAGGGATTTTCTGAGAAAGCTGAATGTGAACTTGTCCATAAAACAGGAATAGAACCACAGTAATGCTGTGTAGGTTTGTCCTGCCTGCTTTGGAAAGGATGCCGTCATCCTGGAGACAACTGTTTAGCCTCCAAACTCAGACCTAACTAGGTAGATTTAGGGTTTTCAGCAAGTTTACAGAGAAACCTCTGAGAGTACCTGAATGTGTCGCTGATGTCAGTGACATGTCCAGAACCCAACACAGAAAAGGAGGTGAACCCCAGATGGAAATTATTGTCTTGATGAACTGTCCTAGAAACAGTAGCTTTGGCTGCATCAGAGATTGGACAGTCTGAGGGAAGCTTGGCTGCTTTCACATGAAACTCCAGCTCCGGGGTTGGCTTCCTCCACTAAGCTCAAGAGACGTTATTCCTGATATCTATGAAGTAGTGCAGGATTCCTCTGTAGTCCTGGGTAAAAAAGAATGACAGGGCTGATCTTGATTTATTTGGGATAGAATCGTGCTCCCAAGGCCCTGGCATTTTGTACAGGTGACACAAAACAGGTTGTGGAGAATGTACCCTCCTTTAAACTTGATTTAAAATATTCTGAAGCTTAAATAAGTATTTCAGTGGTAGAAGGAACAGTAAATTTTGGGGTCGTTGTAGCTGAACATTACAGTGGTATTTTTTATGATTATAATGACAGGTTGAATAAAGGAAATATTCTCTATTTTCCTCCTTGCAAAGCATTTTGTAATCTATGGATTTACAGAGTCATAGAAGTGCTATGTATTACTATTATTATTGTGTGTTGCTACCAAGGACAATACTGTGGGTTTTTTTTTTTTTCTGATGATGTTTGACTCAATTACTGCCTGTTACTGTTAGTCTTTTTCTTTACTGCATTTCTATTTCTTCAAGTTTTTTTTTTTTTTTTTTTTTTTATAAAAGGATGGGAGTCTGAGGAAAGGGAAAGGCATTTTCCCTGGTAAATCAATTAACTTCTCCAATCCTGCAAACTGTGAAAAAATACAATAACTCTCTTTAAATGTTCCATTAGGGCCCAGTAACAGCTCATTAGATTATACAAGGTATGTGTAATTGCCCAGAAAAGATGCACTACCTTCCTGCAATGCTTAATTTAATCTCCACTCTTTACATACAACTATAACCACCCACTAAACAAGATTCATGGCCTCATGCCCAACAGTATGTGTGTATGAGGGTGTGTTTTAAACATGAGAATGTGTTTAGAAGTCAAAATTGTCATGGCTTTATCTCCAGTTGTAATCTTGGAAAATAAGACTGTGGAGCACAGGCATTGTCCGTACAGAGCATTTCCTAGTAGGCTGAAGATTGCTCTCTGTGTTTTGTGATTGCTCCAGAAAGGAGTTACCTAGCCAAGACTCCAACTTTAGCTCCAATTATGTGAGGCCCTGAGAATAGAGCGATAGCAATGAAAGATATCTGGAAAATGTATCTATGAAAATTAGATGTCTGTTGTGTAAATCATTGTATTTTTAGAGCTCCAGATGCTAGAAATCACTCTCCTTTTGTTTTTTTTTTTTTTTTTTTTCTTGTTTTATTTATCTTTTTGTAATCTTAGTTGCCATTGGGAGACTTTATGCTTTCACACAAAAATTTGGCTTTTGCCTCCTCCAGACTGCCTTTCCTCAAGTTGAAAATGAAAGTCTTTTCAAATTTGAGCAAGGTTTGGGAGCAGAGATGATTGATATCTCTAGATAATTTCTAGACAAACTGATACAGCTGGAAAAAAATGGAAAGGCTTTAGACATGAATAGAGCTCTTCAGTCTTAGAATCACAGAATCACAGAATATTCAAGGTTGGAAGGGACCACTAGAGATCTTTTACTCCAACCTTCCTGCTCAAGCAGGCACACCTACAGCATGTGGCACAGGGTGGCATCCAGGTGGGTTTTGAAGACCTCCAGAGAAGGAGACTCCACAACCTCCATGGGTAGCCTGTTCCAGGGCTCTGTCACCCTAACAGTAAAGAAGTTGCTCCTCACCTGGAGACGGAACTTCCTGTGTTTCAGCTTATGGCCATTACCCCTCGTCCTATCGCTGGCCACCAATGAAAACAGCTTGTCCCCTTCCTCCCTGCATTCTCCCTTCCTGAACTTATACATGTTAATCATATCCCCTCTGAGCCTTCTCTTCTCCAGAGAAAACAGACCCAGCTCACTCAGTCTCATACAAGAGATGTTCCATTCCCTTAATCATCTTAGTTGCCCTTCTCTGGACCTTCAATAGAAGCTCCACGTCCCTCTTATACTGGGGAGCCCAGAACTGAACACAGTACTCCGGGTGTGGCCTCACCAGAGCTGAGTAGAGGGGCAGAATCACCTCCCTTGACGTGCTGGCAACACTCCTCCTGATGCAGGCCACGATCCCATTGGCCTTCTTGGCCACAAGGGCACACTGCTCACTCATGGTTAACTTGGTGTCAACCAGGACTCCCAGGTCCCTCTCTGTGGAGCTGCTTTCCAGCAGGTCGACCCCTAATCACAATCAGTTTGAAGTTCTTGCACACTTGATGTTTCTTGCCCTTCCTCTTCTCTTTCCCTTTCTTCCTCAGCAAACCTAATAGAGAATATCACCTAAATCTCCATAAACTGCCTTAATTGTATCATTTAACCATCACAGCTACAACAGCAGTACCATCTTTCCAAACAGAATCAGAACACAAGAAATTGTCCCAGTAAAAGGTGGAGAGTGGATAATGTAAAGTCTACCACCAGCTGATTGTATCTGGAAAAGTTTAGTATTGTGGGGACAAATTCCCGTTTTTCCAAGACTAGGGCCTCATTTTCTTCAGTTTCATGAGCATCAGCTTAACAGGAAAACAACAACAAACAAACAAAAAACTGGGTGACAAAAAGAGCTGAAATATGCCAAAGAATAGCACTGTCTCAGACATCTTGAGAATGGGCAAACCAATGGATAAAAGGGAAAAATACATGTAAACGTGTTGCTTCTGGAGTTCCAACACGGCCATGAAAGTATAAGGCATTCAGGTGTGGCAGGTCGCCACATCTGAGGAATTATTCAACATCGAGTTGAACCTGGGCAACTCACACAAACACTGTTTGCCATTTTTACTGTTTTCTGTATTTTGACGAGGAGCTGATATCCAAAATATGGTCCATCAGCACAACACAGTGCTCTCATGGATAGGTAAGGAGCTTTTATATATTAACCCAGTATCACAAAACTTGTGCAACCTGGGCTTAGGTGAGAGTCCTGTCCCTAGAAATCTCACAGGAAATCCAGTTGTCCTAAAATCCTTCAGATAAAAGAAGGAAGAAACAGATAGAATTTAGGAGCCCCTTCAAGTAAGTGTAAAGAATTGAATGAAGTTTTAAGAATAACAGGATATCCCATTAAACAAACAACTACTTTTTTTTTTTTTTTTTTTAATCACATTTCC
>NW_020455732.1:2506821-2616186 GCF_003342845.1 Nothoprocta perdicaria
TCAGTCCAGTCCTGTTCAACTTATTCATTAACGAACTGGAAAGAAAAGAAAAAAAAAAAAAAAAAAGTCTTCATTTTGATAACATTTAATTGGCAAAGTTTTGAATGTCCAGAGCTACAGGCCAGTGCCATGAGGTGGTAGGAACACAACATCATATTTCCATTCCCAGTTTCTTCTCTGCAGCTCTGTTTCATTCCCTATTTTCATTTTATTTACTAAGACCATTTTTCTCTTTGTGCCAGTCTACACAGCACATCAATCCTTATTTGTAACTCTCATGATTTCCAGCCTGTTGGTTTATAACAAACAAATAGAGGTTTCAAGCTCTCCCTGATGCAGAGTTTGTTGGACAGTCATTGATTTTGCTGGGATTAAGAATGGTAAAATGGTACTAGGGCAGAAAATATAGTACTTTTTAAAGTGACATGGTAGACATATGTCAGCCATACAAATGGGGAAGGGAAATTAAACAGGCCAGAGTATTGTTTTACTTTCTGCAGAAACAATTCTATAGAGACTTAGAACTTCTCTACAATTTATCACATACTGATGGAGATAACTGGAAATGTTTTTTTTCTAGGTGTTAGAAATTTGCTGAAACAATAATAGGCACCTATATAGTAATATACACTTAAATTGCATTAAGGGGAAATTGAGTCCTCATGTGCCTAAGGACACTAAGGAAAAGGAACAATTTCTGAGTCCCTAGCTGTGAATATGTTCAGATATGTTTGACATTTTAATTTACAGACTGTGTATTGAGAGGTGACTGAGCATGTAGGATGAAGGCAGACTTATAGATCCTCATTATCCTGTCTGGGCACCTCAAAAATTTTAATATAGTTTGGTGAGTGCAGACATTTTGAATTCTTCAGTCAAGCTGAAAAAGTAAGGAAAGTGGAAAATATATCGAAAAAACCCATGAAATGAAAAGGCTTTTCTGCTAACTGTCCAAGAAAATGAGCTTTCTGCTTTCAGAAAACCTTTTAGTTTGACTCTGATAGAAACATTTTGCATTTGTTTTGGAGTTGAAATGTATTTAAACTTTGAAATGAAAAAATCATTTCACAAATATGTTAGTGAAAAGTTTAGTTAGGAAATTTTCCTGCTTGGCTACCTTCCCGTCTGCCTGTATCCTCTTCCCCCTTCTATCCCAGGGAAAAGAAAGGAGGCCCACATCTTCCCAGTTCCAGATTCATATTCCAATAATCTTTAATTCTTTTCACATTTTCTGCATAATGCAGTACTTGTGCATTCCTAAAATGTCTTCTTAAAGGTACATAATTCCTACTTTCCATCAGATGCAAGAATATTATTACGGATAACCAATAAATTTGAAATAATAATAAAAAATAAACTATTTTCTCCATATTCCTGGAATATTTATTTATTTATTTAATCTAAACTGATACGCCGTGAACCTCATAGGTGACATGATTTAAAGACTATAATAAAAAGACTGGCTGGAGGCAGTTTTTTAAGACTAACAAACCATTGCACAGTTTTGAAAATTTGTTTGAAAATGTATCTGTTGAGCTAAAATCTCTTATTCATGCCTCATCCTCATGAAGAAGCCATCAGAGCATCACAAGACTATCAATCAGAGACCTTCTGCAACTGCTGTTGCAATGGTCTGCTTCTCAAGTGGCACCTCCTCTGAAATGAATCCTGGTACCAAAGGTAGTTTTTCCTGTGATGAAGGCACAGAGCTTATATGTAGACTCCTGATCTCCTATGATGGAAGATTCACAAACATATATGGTGAAAAAAAGGAGCATGGTATTGAAACCTGATTTAGTAGTGGTTAAGGTTAGAGAATTCATGCAATGCAGGCAGTGGCACAGGTCTGATGATATCTTTACAAGGCTTAGTAATGGAAATGCAGTGGCTGTGTGGTATGCAAATCCAAATCCACATTGTCTGTCTCAAGCATTTCTGGCCCAGGGGAGAAGGAAATAGAAACAACACTCATTTATTTAAATTTTACATTTCAGATAAAAACTGATTTAGGAAACTATCCTTCCACTCTGCATATAAATATATACTTTAACGTCAGTGAAATCAAGAATGATGAATGACGTGGTAAATGATAGGATTGTTTTGCTTTTCTTATAGCTGAATTCTCAATTAATACTATAATGTAAGTCTCTTCACCAACATATGGATAAATAAGCCTCTACTAATCTAGGCTGATCTAACTTCCATGTAACTTCTTGGTAAAGTCAAGATATTTCAGCATAAATCTAGCATCCTGGCACTGATGCTACTATTGTTATTTCATTCCAAGTAGTTTCTTCAGAAGTAATCAAGCAAAACAATAGAGAGATTGTTCTTCTTAAGATAAGTGGCAAGTGATCTCCGAACCAAGTTTATATTTCCAGGCTTGGCAAAAAAAGTACACTGATAAAATATTGGGAACATAGTGGTGGCAAGTTGAATAGCATTAGGAATTAAATGGTGGTGAGAAATGGGAACTGACACTATCAAAATTAAAATTTAAATATGGTGTAATTCATAGTAAGAGCTTTTTGAACCTAAATGACTTCTCTCCTCATTTAATAATGCTAGGTTCCAGATAGCTCTCTAGGAACATAAGAATATAAAGATATGTGTGTGGAGGGAGGAGAAAGTTTAACACCTGTGTTTGTCTAAAGTCTTCTATAACTGCCTAAATCTTTGGTATTCTATCATCCTTTTTTATCTTTCTTCCCCAGGAAAAAAAAAAATAAAGCCCCAGTCCTGCTGATGACTTGGAACAATATGTGACCCAGGATGAATGGGCAGATGAGCAAAGTGTCTTGTGGGAGCAGTTTTAGCAATTACTAAAACTTATAACTTTTTTTTTTTTTGTAATAAGCCCTGTCATCCACTGCTAATAATACTAATACAAGCACTTATGGTAATAATAACCCAAATTTAATAACAAGGCAGTGATAGTAGTTTGCTGTGCATGTGTGTTCAAACCACTTTACATACATTATAAAGTCATGGATCATTTGCAAGTGCCTCTGGGAAAATAATGTGGTAAATGTTGTATAAGTATTATCTCCAAATGTTGAACCCCTTCGCTGCATGCTTGTGTGGCTTTCAGTTCACATTCCAGCTTAACGGGTAAAAAAAAAATAATATAAGAACGATTAATTCTAAGTGGCACTTACATTGCTACGACTGGGTGTGTGTTCGCAGTCCGCACACCTAATCAAGGAGCAGATATGCCACAAGTGACCCTTGTCACATCAGAAATTCAGGCATCACAAAGTGGGATGTGAAGCCCGTGCAGTATTACTGCCCAATGAGCCAAGTACCATGCTGCAAATCTTACTAAAGCACATCGTTCCAAATGCAGAATCCCTTTGAGACAATTAGATCACCATTTGTGATGAGAGGAAAGGATAAAGCTAAGCATCGAATAAACCACTGGAACGGGCTCATCTTGATTTTTTCTTGGTGCAGGTAACCTGTTGCACAGGTGGGGGAGCTCAGGCTTAACGAAGAGGATAGGTGACAACCCCAAAAGGAGGACTGCTTAAGAAATAAGGATAACTCAAGTTTTTTATTATTTTAGCACCAGCAGGCAGCAGGGAGTTAAATCTCTAATTAATTTCAAGAACATGGTCCAGGTCTCCCAACCCCATGCTCAGTGCATAAATCACAAGAACTAATACTTAAGTCAGTCCAGTTATTTCCATTGGTATCCCTGAGCTTGATTAAGATCTGAATTACAGTTTTACATATCGTATGCTCAGTGAGGGATCTTTTAAATGATCTAGATGGACTGGGTGAGCAAAAAGAAGTTATCATGAGAGCTGAGACTAGCTCCTGTTGCCTGGGGGAGCACTCTAACTATGGCTGCCCACCGAATAAATACACAGACATTCTGAAAACTCCTCCAAAGAGACAGAATCAAAAAGAAGAAAGCACAGCATTTTCCGTCTTGGTTGTTAAATGCTTCTGGGCTATGTGATACAGGTTTGAAATAAACCATCTCAAGCAAGAATTTGATCAACGGCCTTGTCTGATGCAAACTGATGTATCTTCAGGGACCATCCTAATTACCTCAGTTGTCATTGGACATAGAAGTCTAGCGTGTCCTGTAGTGTAAAGAAGAGCATGGCCAGAGAGGGCAATGAGGCTTTGACACGATGTTGACATAGAGAGCGCCAAATGCCTACTAGCTGTGGTTCAGCGAACATTGTTTTTCTTAGAAACATCTATCAACATAATGGAAGAAATCAAGTTGACCAGTCTAGGCCACACAACATGACTCTTTTATATTACTAAATTTTAAGGACAGAGGGGCACCCATTCAGGGGTAAAGGACAACACTGGATATTGGTGAATGCTGCCACAACACACCTCAATCTGATAAATAGATACTCAAAGGACTGCTGTAAGAGAATTTTCACAAAGACATCTTAGCAATACAGTAAGCAGAAGTCAATCCTTCCTTGACAGAGAAAAAAAAAAAAAAAATGAATACAGAATAGACGGAAAAGTGACAAATCTTAATATTTGGTACTAAAAAATTGGCCCTCTTCTACATGCTTCATTCAGCTGGAGCACTACTATTCATGCTGTATTTTATCATCTGGAAGAGAAGGGAGGCTTTCAGATGGAAACATTCCCTAGGCCAGCGGAGGCCTTGGGCACTTCATGGCACAGCCATATTCCTCCCTGAACATACCTATGAAGAGTTAACCAAACAAGGTACAAATTTGCACTACAGGTTTTTCTAGAATCTATGGCTCTCAAAGAGGGTATTAGGGAAAGGACTGCAGAGAAGCAGAGCAGGAAATAAACTGGGACAGATGTTCCACCTTAGCCTTCTGGGCTCAAGGTCAGGAGTTTCACTCTCTAGTATGAAGTAGCAACACACATACTAGCTTTAACACCTTGGTACCAAGTAGAGAGCAGGACTAAGTGTGGACTGACATATGCTATTCCTGCTGTACCAGTCTTGTCCATCCTGATCTCTACCACTCAACCTCAAGGTGAACCTCAGAGTGAAACAACCAAACTGAGGATATCAACTCTCTTCAGTTAGTTCCTCTTTTAATCAGATTGCGTGAACTACATGTGTCTGATCTGTATATAACATTTATGTAATGAATCCCTCCACTTGGCTATGTAAGATGTCCATCTGAAAGGTGGCTATAGTGAGAAGCTGAGGACCAGCTTTGCAAGTTTTTCCCTGAAAATCCAATTTAAAAAGTTATAGTATGGGGTTTTTTTTCCGTCTATTTTCTTTTCTTTTTTTTTTTTTCTCTGTCCAGCTGGTCAACTTTTCCCATTTTAGCACAGCTAAATATGCAGTATTTATTAAAACTGTATTGGCAAAAATGCTCCCTTCAGAGTCTGGCCTGCCACTTTGCTGCACATTTGTGTAATAGCTGTGATTGCTGAGTTGCTGTGGGTTAGGGTGCAAGGTCATAGGGTCTAACCATTACATGAACATGAGCATTTTTTCAGCAAAAATGAACATTATTGCTAAAGAGTGAAATATTTTCCATTATACTGAGAGAAAGTAGCAGTGAAGACTCGACTATGCAGTATTGTTGGGGAGCAGAATAGGAGAGGGAGTTCTCCCATATATGTGGATTTTTTTCCTCCTTGTCTCCTGGGAATGAACTTTTTGTGAGGCAAAGCAAAAGCAGCCAGAGATGAAGAGAAGGAGTGGGGTGAGGGTTCTTGGAAATGCCACAACCACTTAGGATGACAAGGTCAGGTTAGATGTGCTCCCTTTCTTCTGTTTGTGCTCTGATCTAATCAGCTGGATCTAGGCGAGGGGAGGGAAAGCATCCCTGCCACAAACACTCAATCTGCAAACTCCTCGGTTTGCTCTCAGCCGACAGAGAGCACAATCAGAACTGATGGGGACTTTTCCAGCTGCCAGGATGCATGTTGTCATTCACAGGCTCTGGTTTTCTATGGCCACGTGTTGGGGAGAGAGAGGATAATGGGTCAGAATGAATGGAAATATGTTCCTAATAAGGAACGCCCCATGGGAGCATTCAATCCCTGACTTTATGAATTTGTTTATCAAGGCAGGGAAGAGATTGAGGATTCTCTTCACGTCATAGCAAAATGGATCTCGCTCACGTTTTCACTGCTAAAACACAGATCTCTACAGAGCTTCAGGTCTGGCTGTTAAAAGTGGCCTAGATTCATTTTATTTCACAGCCCTTGTTAACAGAAGGTTTTATCCTGGTGGTATGTAAAATAATTAATACATTTTCCCTTCTATGACCAGCAGAAGTAGGGCTGTGTCATTTTCCAGGGGAGGAAATGGTGAAGAACAAGCCTGATTACTTACTGTCTTAGCTCAGTCATATCTAGACTAAAAGCAATATATTCCATGTGGAACTTCAGAAAAGATTTTATCATTTTACAGCAGTCCATTTATATAGGATCCGTAAGTAAACAGGAAAGGTAGTCTCAGGCATATTCCCCTTCCTTCAGGCAAGCATTGATTGTACCACTGCAGATACTTTAATATTGTAGGATGAAATATCATTAATGTCCTTTCTTTTTTACTCATACATGTCCTTATGCCCTGACCTGAGGGCATGCAACATGATTTCTTTATATTGTGCTCTAGTAACAGCTGTCTGGTGGGTTATGACAAAGCCTTCACATAATTTCAGATACTTAAAGGTGGGGAAAACACAGTAAGTTATAATTTTATATTAGAGGAAGAGGAGAACTACGTGAGGCTCAGAGGAGATCTATGCAGTATGGAGGTTATTGTCTATAGGATCTAGCTCGTTTGGTCTTAGATGGTGGGGATCTCTATCTCACCTTAGTAGTGAAAATCTATTTCTACTGAGTATAGCTTCTAATCTTCACGTGAAGGTCAGTCATACAGTTATTTTCCCCATGTCTCTTCTTCCCATAAGAAAACATGGCTATTGAATACTGCCTTTCTGTCAACTTTGGATGTTTGAACCTTTTACTAAAATCCTTTCTTCTTGCTCTATAGATAATATTATGGGACATTATCATCAGTGTGAAGGTAGCTCCAAAGTATGAGACAATGAAAAAGTTTGGTAGAAGAGAAAGCTGCTCAGCTACCGAGTGAGGTGAAGAATATTGGAAACAGATAATCTGACATAGAAGTAACTCTAATAAAAGCAGGAGTGTTGTTAATCTCTGACTTCAGATGTGAGAGGCATCTGAGTGAGTGAGGGTAATGAGAGCACAGAACAAGTCAGCCTGGGCTCTCATTAGAGTCAGTGAGAGTCTAGTCAACAAAATAAATGAAATTAAGGGCACTCTTTGTGTCATTTTACAAAGACATCTATTTTTGGTCAGTTGGATTAAACTCTAAATGATACAGAGTCTACCACCAAGCTCTGGACTGAAAGTGATTAAAATGTAGACACCTACCTTTGAGACAAACAGCAAAAAAATTTTGAGCGTCACACATTATAAAGCTTTCCTTAACCTCCTTCTTCGCATAATTCCGCTCAAAAAAAAAGTGCCAAACACATCTTTGTTCATTGTCCTGATCTGCCTTAATCTCAAAATGTCTTTCACACTGCTTTACTGGTTTCCTCTTCATCTCCCAAGCTTTCTGATGTTCGGCCTGTCTCATTCTTCTGTTTTACATATAGTTTCTCCACAGTGTGTTTTGTCAGTGTCATTCATGTATTGTCAATTTTTCCCAATTTTTCCTAATTTTTTTCTTTTTGACATCACAAGAAACATTACAGTCTTGAAATCCCAGACAGAAACAAGTCCCATCTGCTGGATTTTCACTGTTTAAATGTTCATGTAATCAGATTGACCAGAACAGTTAAATATTACATAGGGACTTGTGTTAGCCATTGTTGTAGTTTTCATACTCACTCATAATTTTGCCCGTCTCTATGGGCATTGCTGTTGTAATTTCTCTCCTGTCTCACCGATGCATCTTTGCACTTCATTTGAGATCGATGTCTCTCTATGAAGAGACATAGAGAGACATGGAATTACCATCCTTGTTTAGTACTGAGATTGTCACACTTTCTTGGAGCAAGAGAATGGTCACCGCAGCTGTGATGGAATCCCTTCAGAATGAAGGCAAGCTGATGTCCACAACATGGAGACAGAGTAAATGAGACATACTTGTGTCAAGCACCTTTTACTTGGAAAAAGATAACAAACATTTGTGAGAAAACAGCCAACAACCTATAAGAAGCTTATTGGGAACCAGGATTTTGCAAGCTGAATTTATATCCTTTGCTGCTCTACCAGAAGGTTGTGTTGCTTTGATCCTATGAAGCTAGAAGAGACCTAAACTCAGAAGATGCTGAATTTACTCCCTATAAAGAGTCTTCCAAGACAGTTCATAGGATTAACAGGGCCATGTTCTGAATTCTGTGCCAGAGTGTTATGTTCCCAAAGAAACTGAAATCTAACTAAAAGATAATGAGGTGCTCATGATATAGGGTGCTTCTAGGAGGACAAGGCAATAACAAAATGGTATTGATTGACTTGTTGAAGATATGCTCTATCCTATTGTATTAGAGTGATGCTACTAGGAATAGATGCAATGGACAAAGGAAAGAGACTTCCCTGAAGTCACAGTTCATAGTGACTGAAATGAAGTGACATGCTGTCAATGTGGGAGTCACATTTAACATAGTGGAGCTGAAAGGAATGGCATTCCCCATGCTGTTTGTGTTTTTGCAGCTCTCCTCCACCACACTCAAATTTTCTGCCTGAATAAATCATTTTGGAAGTCCCAACAGCAGGAAATTGATGAATGGAAAAGCAGAATTTGAGTGAAAATGAGCTAATCTCCCCAACACATTAGAATAATAATTCTTTGTCAGGCCTAACATTCAGTGAAAAATGGCTCTTGCCAACACATTAGTCTAGAGAAGGAGGTTTTGATAATACAGTAGTGTAAAGCTAAGACATTCATCTTTGAATTGAAGGAAAGCAGGAAGATTAGAGGATCACTTAGAATAATTCAGATTCAATGAAATACAGTTCATGGCAAGAGCTAACACAATAGCCCCAATCAAATATGATTTAGGCACAGTTAGAAGTAGTGCTCTAATTACTGGCAATTGATTTAACTAAAGAGTTTCCTGCAACTCTGTTACAGAGTGAAAAAGTGAGGCTTTTGTTTGTTTGTTTGTTTGTTTTGATGACAGGCACACTTTTCCTAAAGTTCTGTGGTGCCAGAGAAGAGAACTAATAGTTCAACTGGGAGACTTTTAAGAAATATATCAAAGACATTTTGCCTTTAGTAAAATATCTGTCAGAGAAATTCATTCACTAGGAAGTGAGTTGGGATGGTATATGTACAAGTGTGACTTCAAATGCCAAATCAGTCTTACAATGGAGAAAATAAATGGAGAACTCTGCCTGTTTTTTAATCTCCTCAGAGGTCTTTTAGGTAATACAGCATAATGAAACCAGTTTATATTTTGTCACTACTTCCCAGAAGTTAAGTGATGTGCATGGGGAATTTATCATTGCTGATGCATAGTTCCCTGGGATTTAGGAATTCCTCCAGGAAATATAAAATATCTGCAAAGAGACAAGCAAGAAGAGGCCTAACTCTCCTCTTGTGTATACAGCTTAAAATAATATGTCTACCTCAATTTATGGAAGCCAGCCTGATGTTCTTGCATGTCCTCACTCTGAAGACAAAAAAAAAGTGAGTCTTTCAGAAATAGACCAAGGAGCAGAGAGAGAGGTGAGACCTTCATCTCCATTCTATTGCACATAACATATGTATTTTATGATCCTCGAAAGCACGGAATTCAGAAAACACCAATCAGAGTGCATCATAGTGTCCTTGTTAAAAAACAACTCTCCAAAAAGCCAATACAAATACATGATGGTCTATAGATAAGTTATGCCCTTCATGATGTTGCATTCAGACGCACTCAAATTTCAATATACCTGTTAATGGGCATGTTGAGGTAATTTTTTTTTCAGTGGTTAATGTGAATGATATGAATATAGTCTAGCTGGAATCAGCCACTTTTAAAACAGCTACTTTTAAAGTATGTGTTTAAAAGGAAAAAAAAAAAAAAAAAAAAAAAAAAGGCTTGAATGATTGGTATTGCTAAACAGAAATTAAGTAATCTGGGAAACCTGGGTGTGTTTTTTTAGCCAAAGGTAAGGAATGCACATTTGAGGGACATGAGGTTTTACATTACAGCACTCCCTAGCAGGAAAACCAGATGGTCTCTTTCTGAAGGATACACTGTCAGAAGGAGTTGAAAAGCCTTAACAATGAGGAAGTGATGCAACAGTGATGTGCAGCCCTCAGTATTGTGAAACATTTGCAAAAAGGAGCAGAAGAATGAAGAAACATTGTGTCCTTCCCATGGAGTGAGCTAAGACAGCATGATAATGCTTCTATACAGGTGTAAACAAGCTGGAGGACAGATTTTATGGATATAGTAGATCATGGAGCTAAGGAACTAGAGTTCAGGATACGTCTAACTGAACGCTTAACCATGATTATCCACAATTGTGAACATTTTGCTGAGCTCATCCTTTGGGAAGGGCATTGGCATCGCTCTTCAGTCTTCACACCAAATTAGCGAAGATTTCCTTGTCAGTGAAAATAATTACAACCAATCTAAATTCATCAGTTGCTTTTTTAGAGGTTCCCTTCCAGATAATTCAGCTGATAGAAGGCAGGCATAAATGGCAATCATTTTAAGGCTTATAGTTACCTTAAGTGCTTCCTTTCAGATAAGTAGGAAGGTAGCTAGAAAAGGTGGGCACATCTGCTTTAAGCACAAGATGAAGTAAAGATCAAGATAATTTCTAAATTGTTTTAATCTCATGCCTCAGTGCTTTAAAGGAGCCTTTTAGAGTAAAATTTACTCTTTGACCATGGACTAAAGTCTAATAACTTTGGCCACAAATGAGGCATGAAATACTGTCAAAAGCATCTCAATAATACCTTGTGTGGTACTAAACATTTTCATCTCTCTGGCAAGCACAGAAGCTGCAAGTTCTCAGCTGACAGTGTGCTTTTACAGTGAAAATTATTTGCAGCATCAACCTTGTCTCAGATCCTAAGTCCAAATAAAGGAAAAACCCTACATGATGACAAACTGACTGATGGACTATTATTAATTCTTTTCTTTTTTTCTTGTCCTCCAGAACTGTATGTGCAATCTGTTCAGTGGCAGCACTTTGCAAACATTGTCTGCTGTTTACCTAACGATGTACAGAGAGATTTTAAGAGTTGATATTAATATTGCATCTTTTACTTATTTCTTTTTACTTTTCATCCCAAGCAAAATGTTAAGGATCTTCTTTTCAAAGGATGAAGTAATTGACTGTAGGTAGTGGAATCCCAGAGTTGGCTTCCAGATTTTCTCTATAGCTATCCTCTCCTGCTATCCTCTCTTCTTTTTCAAGAATCCAAAATAAAAATATGATTCAAAAGTTACTTCCTTTTCTCCTCTCCCCTTCCTTTTATATTTCCCTTTCTTTTATACAGGACATCAGCACTTTGTATCTATTTCTGAACTAATATGAGAACTTTGAAGGTAAAGCATAGCATAAGCAACAAGTACCAGCTCATCTATATTACAATTATAGCATCAGGCAGAACTCAGTAAGCAGAGAGCATACCTGATAATGCCTTGTATTCCTACAGAATATGAAAAAAGTACATGATAAAAAAGCTTAGAGGTGACCCAGAGGGAAAGTAAAATCACATAACCAATCTGTTTATTTTTCCCCAGTAGAAAAAATAATGAATTAGAGAAAGATGAAGAGATTTTTTTAAAGGATTATCTTCTAAAATAGAGACACTGATTCACTTTGTACTGAAGTAGATAGGTAATCTGAATAGGACCAACATTTTAAACAATCTTAAGTTTCTATTCAGATAACACTAATAATTACACAGGGAACAAATATCATATTTCTGTACCTTTGTCAGGAAAAGCAACTAAAATTTTGCAACCGAATTTAAAATATAACTGTTTTTTTTTCTCTGACCTCCATATTTGTAAGAATATAAATGATATTGGAAGAACTGAACAATACATTTCTTTTTACACTGAACATGATCAAATATGTCTATTGAAATTGCTTTCTCCTAATCCAATAACACGCAGAAGATTGAATTCCCCTACGTCGCTCAGATGTTTTAACTGTAGCCAAAGATCGAAAGGTGACGGGCCAGCTTTTCTCAGGAAAGCTTAAGAAACTAGGAATAGCCTTTGCTGTTGGATAAAAAGAAAAAAAATACTATCATAAAACTTCCAAATATACGATAAGCATCATATAGCCTTAGAGAGGAAATGGTATAAGACTTGCATGAAGCAAAAATAATGAAGTGCCCATAGTGTCTTGGGGAAATAGCAGAGGTAGATCTGCAATTCTGCTCAGTAATAAAGTTCTTGGATCTTTTCCCTATGAAGAGAGCTCCAGGGAGTATAAACTTGAAGTGACGTGGGAAAAACCAAGAAGTTAAATATTTATATTTCTTTTTCACATAAAATTCCTTCATGGAAAATGTTTTTCTTTCCCTGACTCCTTCTCCACTTCCTAGTTCTCCTGTTTCTGTGGCGGAAAACTCCCAGTGTGTATGACAATTATCAACGAACATCACAAGTGCCTACTCAAAACTACAAGGATCTTTTGCACCCCCACATCCACCCTGATTTCCCTTAGAGCAAAAGCTCTCTCTAACTTTAACAGGCGTGGAGAAGGGTGACTGGGAATAAATGAAAGTTCAATCATTTTCTGTAGGAGGAACAACTAAGTAGGCTCATGCTTTTTAGCTTAGAAAAGAGGGGATTGCAGGAGGAGAAGATAATAGACATGAGGAGCATGTAGAAGATGATCACAAAAAAATGTTTTCTACATATTCTTGTTAGGCAGGAACTTAATGAAATCAAACAAATTCATAGACAGTGATTAAAAGATTTTTCTTTTTCATACAATGATTACTTGGTATACCTTGGTGTAGTATACTGTAAATTTTAAAGCTTTACATGGATTCAAAAAGCAAAAGAATAAATCAATGGAAGAAAAATCTAAGTCTGTTAAACCAGAAGATGCAACAGCTGGTTTAAGAAGTCTAGGGTCTGCAGCTTACTGGATACTAGGAAAGTAATCGTGAGATGCTTCTCCTACTTTCATGCATTTTTGCCCTCAGTATTCACCAGAGACAGGATTGAGAGATGAATGGATCCACAGTTAGACCTCAGACAGCCATTATTTTTCCTAACTGCTTCCTTTTTGCTGGGATATCTCTGTATCTTTTTGTTTTTGTTTTTCCATTGAGACTATGGTCCTAGACTTCATAGCAGCCAGAACTCACTCGGACATGCTGATCTAATGATGGGGAGATGCCCCATCTGTGGACATTGGGTGAGTTTTAAAATTCTGCAAGCATTGTGAAACTGGTTGTATCTGCAAGAAATCTTATTCCTGAATTCCTGAAAGCAGATTCAAAAGCAGATATTTGCCTGACAAGCCAAAGGATGATTCTGTTTAATACAAAAGGGTAATTCTATGGACTACCATTACACATTACTCACCTTCATCGACATAGCGTCCCGTTCAGTACAAAGATAGCTTAAGCTGAATGAACAATACAGAAGAAACATAATAGGGTAAAAAATCTGTTAAGTTATGGTTAATATCATTATGGAGAAGGAAGCATACTAGTCTAAGCATATTGTCATGCAAAAGCTGCTAATAGCAGCTCCAAGGCAGCATGAAAGAAGGTGGCTGTAGCATTGCTGTATGGACTGGCTAGTCATTTTGCACTTTTTATTTCAGTTCATGATGCCATCTGCTAACTTTCACTCCTTCTCATTGTCCCTACTCACATCACCTTGAAATGTGGTTTCAGCATTTTTCCATCTCTATTATTAGTGGATTTTGAGATTGATTCGACTCTTGCTTTGCTATGAAGAACTTGGCAAGTCTATTACAAAGATCCATAGTTGCCCTAGATAGAAAAGACCCTATAGGTCAGGCTGCCCCTTTCCAATCACCTTCTAGTTGTTCCCTAGAACAAATCCTCTATTACATAAGTTTCTTTTGGCAGCATTGCCACTTTTTCCATAGCAAAAATGTTTTACAGTCTGTCAGACCTTACCAGATATGAACTATTTCTAAAATTAAGGTGATTTTTTAATATAAATGATATAATTTAAAAATAATATAATTTAATATGAATGATATAAATTCATTCAGTTGTTTCAGATTCTTAATATTAATGCATGGATTTTTTTTTTCTTAGCATGGTAAAAACCATTTGTGTCTGTCTGTAGTATATTCCCCTTCCAACTGAGCCCTTTTGAATAATTAATCTATTATATGCATTCAAGTCGTGACCCTGCTAAACATCTAAGTTCATGCTTACATCTAAGAACATGAATAATTTCCAGATGTGGAATTATGATAGTTTTCTCTCAACCTACATTAAAATATTTACCTGGATATAGACTGTTTATTTCATGTTTTCTCAAAAAGACAATGTGCATTGTCTTTGATTATTTTGTGATTTTTTTTTCTACAGTCCATTTTCCTTTGTGTAGCCTTTGCAAGAAGGTGAGAAGCAGTTTGTAACAAGAAGTTTGCCTGTGAGATTCCCTGTCTCCACCCAGGAAAATGTTTCCCTTTCTTGCTAAACATTCAGGATCACATACAGCGATGGTCTTCTGTCTTAGATTTCAAAAATTCATGACAAGACAAGAAATTCATTTCAACTAACAATGGGGGAAGCCCCTATTAACTTTATCTTAATGTTAACTGATCTTCATCTTTGTTGCTACCTCCAGAGTTATAGATTGTTTTTTTTTATAGATTTCCATGTGTGGAAATTTGTATTTGCTTTCGTTTCTCAGCTTGTAGAATTCCCTTATATGGGGCATCTGTCCTGATGAAAACTGCCTATTGAAATTTTGTATATCTATAGAATAACAACATTATTTGCTTTGCACTTCCTGACAAAGCAAAATACAGTGGGATCCAACAGAAATGTGCAATAAAGGTCTCCTTAGAATCTGATGCACTAGATAGTAGCAATGACGCTTTTGAATATAAGGTAATAATGAGATTTTATTAAGCATGAAATATGACGGATTATCATGCTTCTCTCATGTATTAGTATGTGTCTTGACAATGTCTTTTTTTGTCTCTTGAGTCCTATCTCAAGACATTTAGCCATCCAGTCATACGTTACATCTTATCATTCATATCTGTCATGTAGTGGTTGGTCATTTTTTGGAGTTCCCCTGAAAGCAAAAAAAAAAAAAAAACCTGTACAGCACAGAATTTTATTATGTTATGGTTTTGGTTTTGCTTTACCTGTCCTCTCTTCTCCCAGTTTCTATCAAAAGGATATGACAGAGAAAAGAGATACTATAATCTAGCAAACAACTGTTTCTATTTTTCAGATATTTCTTTCCTTTTGTAAACTTGTCCACTTCATCACAACATATGGTGGTGAGCTATAATGGGTTTTATATCCCAGTGACTATAACTGCACTGTCTTATCAGTTTCTCTAGAAAACTCTCTCTTCTCTTTGGAGATGAGCTTTTGAAACAGAGATATCTGTTGCAAAAATGGTGAGAATTATTGACTGACCTAGTTACGGGAAGCTATCTATGTGCAATCGCAGGACTTCTTAGATTTAGACTTGCAGTTTCTTAAGCATCTTTTAAAATACAATCGTAGGTGGTGCAGGCTGTGACATCTGTTTCCCAGAACAGGTACAGCTTAAAGGAACTGTCCAGTTTTCCTGCAAAGATGAACTCTTAAAAAAAGATCGCTCCCTGAAGGAAGAACAAGGAGTAGCTGGTAAGTTTATGTCTCCAGAATAACAGGTTGCTACCCTTGAGTCACAAAGTCAAGGGACGTTTAGTCTGGAAGAAGACTGTAGAATCATTTTTTAGAAAACAGACCATATGCATGATGCATGTTTTCGAGCTTCTGGTTTAAGATGATATCTAGAAATGATCTAGAAAGATATCTATGAAAGTGCCCACAGAGTCACAGACTCTCTAGAAATCATCTAATCCAAAACCTCTCAAGTTGTCTCTCCTAAATAAGCTTGTGAAGTACCTGTGTGAAAAGAGGTCTCCTTTCTGTTATTTGAAGGCTTTTCTAGCTGCTTCACGTTGAACAGAGTAGGGGAGAGACAAGCTGGGAATGAGAAATTAATGCTCTGAAAAAGGCTAAGGATTATTTCCCAATAAGTCAGGCTGAAATGTGATGAATGAGGCATTTCTCAAGGGTGCTTTGATGTGCCCAAAGCACTCTGGAACTAGTAGGATAGCAGTATATCTTTAATAAACTTCAGCTATGCCAAAGGTTTATCTTTGCTTCTCCCTATCCCCAGGCAACTGGGTATTTTCAAAATAACAAAACTTATCAATCATGAAATTTGATTTAAAAACACAAAACAAACAGGTCTCTGAGAATGTTTTTAAGTGTCTCCAAAATAATATCTCTATTGTGGTACGTTAATGCCAAGTAGCGTATTCCCCATGCAAACTTTTTAATAAAAATCTTCTGTCATATACTGTCCATTTGACTCCAGTCTTACCCGAAAGTGTTTTAAGCTGGAGTTATTTGGAAGGGGAAAATATTACTGTTATGACTTCAGGTGATGCATTGTTGCTCTGCCAGCAGTAGTTAATCATTTTCACCAAATACTTAGAGAAAAAAAAATCCTTTATAATAAAATGAGAAAGAAATAACAGAAAATGACATAAGGCTTAATTTGATTATCAACATTGTAAAGCAAAAAGGAAGAATGAGCAAGCAAAATTATGTTATTTTTATCCAATTCAGTAGTAATGATAACGATCCACAGATCTGGTCTCTAGAAAGTAGTGCATGTGTATCTTTCCTGCATGTGCAACCAAGTATGGGGTCTTCTTTTCTTTAGCTAAGATTTGGCAGTGCCTATGTATGTTGGACTCCAAATAGCATTAGGACGTAGATTACTTTGAATAATATTTCTTGATATATATCTTGAAATCTCTTTGATAAAAGATATTTTGTAAATATGGGATAACTTCTCTATTCAAAAGAAAGAGTGAAGTAATAAATATCTACATTTGCTTCATTTCTTTTTATATATATGGAATTTTAAGCATAGGGTTTTTATTTTTCTTTCCATATAAAAATATTTTTTATCAATATTATCAGGCTTTGTGTTCCAACAACTTCAGATTCCTTCTCTGCTTTGTAAAGGTGCAGAAGTGGCCAGAATTTTATTTGACACAGTTCTGTTTGCATTAGGTGTTGGTCAAATTCTCTTCATCTAGCCACATTTTTATATGAAGAGACTATAGGAGATTAAACTGCTGATACAGTGGAGTGAGGCAGGAGAAGCTATTAAATATTTAATGCATTGGCAGCAGGACTTAGGTAGCATTTACCTTACTGAACAAACTGACTGTCTCTCATGATCTGGCATGCAATTGTTTTTGAAATATGTGAGATAGCGGCTAAAGTCAGATTAGCTGGTTAGCTGTATGAGGGAGCTCTATAAGGGGAAGTCCAGGGCAACCTAGCCTAGGCTGGTAGAGGAGTGTGGGGTCACCCTAACATCTGGAAAAAAAAAAAAACCCACACCTTTGCTTATGATCAAAGAAAATTCTAAAAACTGTCCACATTTCTACTCAAATAAAATGTCATTTGGCCTTCAGGTGTACCCTAGTCACACTAACGGTCTGGAGGGGCAGACTGAGAGATGCTATATGAGAACACACCATATTGGAGATCCCAAACTTTCCCTGTGAGTTCACTTTAGAGCAGGGACATTAAAACATCCTCAATAAGGGAATAGTCCTTCTGAGAGTCCACACATGCTGAGGAACACAAGTTCAGGGCTCAATTACTTCTTATCACAGAATCACAGAATCACAGAATGGTTAAGGTTGGAAGGGACATCTAGAGATCATCTAGTCCAACTTTCCTGCTCTAGCAGGCACACCCAGAGGCATAGGGTGGTATCCAGGTATGTTTGGAAGACCTGCAGAGAGGGAGACTCCACAACCTCCCTGGGCTTTCAGGGCTCTGTCTTCTTCATAGTAAAGAAGTTCTTCCTCACATGCAGATGGAACTTCCTGTGTTTCAGCTTATGCCCATTTCCCCTTGTCCTGTTGCTGGCCACCGATGAGAAGAGCTTGGCCCCTTCCTCCCTACATTCACCCTTTGGATGTTCAGATGCTCAGATACATATTGATCAGATATCCTCTCAACCATAACTCAATTTATACCAAAATATCATTCAAACCCTATAGCAGCAAGTATCTATTGACCTTAGAAGCAAATTAATGAACTGCTAATCTGATCAAGACATAGACCCAGCTGGAAAATATAAAATATTTAGATATTTCCATGAAAAAAAAATAAAAAAGGCAAAACAAAAACAACAAACAAAAATAGTTTTAACTGACATTTTAACACTGTGGCTCTGAAATGGTGAGACAGATTCCCCTGGGTAATGCAGGGGGATTCCTGTGTTCATCCCATCTTGTGTACTGCCTGAGCTTTCCGTAATACCTTACTGCTTCTTCATGAAGTACGTGATTGGAAAGAGCTGTTCTGCAACCCTATGCAATTTTGTTGCATTTTTTGTTGTAATGCTTTTAGTAGCTCTTAGTAGTGTTACTCTTTTCAAGTCTGTCCGAGCAGTTGATCTGAGAACTTGTTAGTTTTACCAGTTTTGACTTTTTATCAACTTCTTTTTAAATCAATTATTGATTTTAGTAGTAAATGCATAGTCAGACAGCTTGCTTTCTGTTAGTATTATTTTGTTCCCCCGACTGTACATTAACCCTCTCCACCAGAGAAAAGAATCCTGAGTTGGAGATATTTAGTTTAACCTAATACATATGAAGCTATAGTTCTGTTGTTTCACAAGCCTGACACCTGAGCACCTGTCCAAAAATGACAAAGCCAGATGATTAATATGACTCAGTCATTATATTTGCTTTGGATCCCTTTCCCATAGGAGCAAGTAGGAACATTCTGTTTTGGATAGGTTTTTTTTTTTTTTTTTTTTTTCATGAATCTTTCTTTCTTTATGAGGAAGGGGAAGAGGAGCTTGGTTTAGATAAAATGTCATTAGTTTCATGTTTGTTTGCTTGTTTGCTGCCACTACCATGCATCCCTGGAGAAATGAACCATGATTACAGGATTCCCACATAGCTGGATCTCTAGAAGAATATATAAAAAAAGATAATTTTGTTGAGGAAGACTTTCCTCAGCTTCCTAAGAACCAATAAGTGTTTCAGGAACTGAATGAGGACCACTGGTTAGCCAGAGTGTGACAATCCAAGAGTAGTATCACTCACAAACAAGACAGAGGAGGTATTTAAGGCACTTGAGCTGACATTTTAGCTAAATCATTGTTCAAAATGAGTCCTATGGAGGACCCAGTCTCTCTCCATTAGATATTTAGGGACATGAGCCACCTGCCCAACATATTTAAATTGGGTACATAAAACTAGACAATCTGCTCTATTAAGAAAACTTCATAACCGGTAGTTCTAAACCACAGACTTCTGTAAACACGTAAACACTCTTATTCTGAAGTCAGAGTGGCTCTTTATTTTCTCTATTTTATTTAAGTTCTTTCCAAACTGACATAAATTAAGTTTTTTTTTTTTTTTTTTTTTTAAGTACTTTCACACAAGAATGGAGCGGCCACCAATATAATTATTCTGCTTTCATATGAAAACAAGGACTGAAAGGAAGAATGAAGTGTCCAAAAGACAGAGAAATTATCAACTATGGATTTGGGGAGTATTAGCACTCTTTCTCATTGCAGGCAGGTGAAAGTGCTTCTCTAAACAATAGCAGCGAGTAGGCCTCAGAATAATTTGTATTCAAATTCTTTTCCTTTCAAAGATTTTTCGCATAGCAGATTATGCAAAATGGATCTGCGCCCATTCTTCACCCAGAAAATAGGTTATATAAAATTTCAGTGGCATTTCACTATGCATTCTATTTTGCTGACCAATCATGTTAATAAATATACATATATATATGTACATGTATTTATACATAATATTTCCTTGAAACTGGTCTGTAAAAAATGTCTTCCAAAATAAATATTGCATTTTCAGGAAGAGACAGAAGAGGAATATTTATTTCCACTTCAAGTAGCTGAACAGGGGGAAGAAAACCCCTGTTATTTGTAACGCTTCATCTGAACTAGGACAGTACAAGAACTTGACATTTTTCACTTCCTACCTTTTGCATTAAGGGTTAGAATGGAAACAAATCTCCCTGCACATAACTTCACAATTAATTGATCCAATGACCTGACATATAAAACTTGGATTAAAACAGAATTTTACAAACTTTTTTGAAAGCTAATCTGTACTTGAGAAGTAGAAAAATGAATCCGTGCCCCACTCCCAAGCCAACCATGCCCTCTTACGACCTGGCTCTTGGACAGCAACTAGAATGACCTAAGATGAACCTCACTTTACTGTGTGATACTTTTTGTCCTTCTTAAATCACTGTGCAACAAGATAGTTAATATTTTGACATTTAAAATTTATTTTCAGTCGCTGCTGCAGTGTCTGGACAAAGATATCAGACCATTTTGCTTTCTGGATAATGTTTCAGCCTCTCTGAAAACTCAGATGTTTCTACTTTGGATACCCACTGTTTCTATTTTCAAAACATATTTTGTGGTCACAACGATGAGAAGTGACTTGGTTTTCAAAGAAAAGCCAAAGGGTAAGGACTGACTGGCAGTCTGACCTTGTCTGATGTTCATCTGCCAAACCAACTGATGCAAGACGAGAAGAGCTGTGTGGCAGAGCTTTCTGCCTCTGGTTGCAATGGACACACCTCAGTGGGTGCTGCAAGATATCAAAGCTAAGAACATCTCTACAGCATATGACCTTGGACTTAATTTTAGACTTAATCTCCTAGATTTTCTAAATGCTCCTCAGTTTATCCCACTATGTGAAGCACCATAAGATGAGCTGATAGCCAGTTATTGAGACAATGCTTGGAATGATTTTAGAAAATACTGGTTGAACTTCAGAGATGTAGCTGAAATTCCTGGCCTTGCTATTGGCTTCATATGTGACCCTGGGAAAGTTTCCATATACACTTTATGTCATAGAATCATAGAATGCCGAAGGTTGGAAGGGACCTCAGAGGTCATCGAGTCCAACCCCCCTGCTCACGCAGGGTCACCTAGAGCACGTGGCACAGGGCTGTGTCCAAGCGGGTTTTAAAGATCTCCAAAGAAGGAGACTCCACAACCTCTCTGGGCAGCCTGTTCCAGTGCTTTGTCACCCTCACAGTGAAGAAATGCTTCCTTAAGTTCCTGTGGAACTTCCGATGCTTCAGTTTGAAGCCATTTCCTCTAGTCCTATCCCTGCCCACCACTGAAAAGAGGCCGCCCCCCTCCTCCTCACTGCCTCCCTTGAGGTATTTATACACGCTGATCAGGTCCCCCCTCAGCCTCCTCTTCTCCAGGCTGAACAGACCCAGCTCTCTCAGCCTTTGCTCATAGGGCACATGTTCCAGGCCCCTCATCATCCTGGTAGCCCTGCGCTGGACTCTCTCCAGCAGCTCCACATCCCTCTTGTCCTGGGGAGCCCAGAACTGGACGCAGTACTCCAGATGTGGCCTCACCAGGGCTGAGTAGAGGGGGATGATCACTTCCCTCGACCTGCTGGAGACGCTTTTCTTAATGCACCCCAGGATCCCGTTGGCCTTCTTGGCCACCAGGGCACACTGCTGCCTCATGGTCAACTTGTCGTCCACCATGACACCCAGGTCCCTCTCTGCGGGGCTGCTCTCCAGCAGGTCCACCCCTAATCTGTACTGGTGTCCAGGGTTATTCCTCCCCAAGTGCAGGACCTTGCACTTGCCCTTGTTGAACCTCATGAGGTTTCTCGCCGCCCAGTCCTCCAGTCTGTCCAGGTCCCTCTGGATGGCAGCACAGCCCTCAGGGCTATCAGCTACTCCACCCAGCTTGGTATCGTCGGCAAACTTGCTGAGGGAGCACTCCATGCCTTCATCCAGGTCGTTAATGAATAAGTTGAACAGGACCGGAATAAGTTGAACATGTCCTGCTGCTGTAGCATCTCTATTTTCCCTGCTAGCCCTTGCCTCATCAGCATAATGCTGAGAGCTATTAAATCCTACTATAATACACATAACAAGAGGAAGAATCATATAAATGTTTTCAGAAAAGAGACAAAGCTGTATGCATTATCATTTTTTTTCCCTCTCTATCCTAGGATTAATTATTCTCTTTTGTTTACTTGTCACTGTGTCATTGTTGCATACAGGATTATTTTCTTTTAAAATGTGAGGACATGACTGCCTTGCCTCTTGCCTTTTATTCATACTCAAAGTCCTTCCATCCCCTCAAACTGCAGAACACAAAATTAATGTCACTACATCTAGATTCAGTGGTTAGGAGTGACAACATGCTTTGCTCTTCTTTCCAGTTGGTAGTTTCCTGACATTGCAAAATGACAAGTCTTCTGGAGAAGGATAAAGGCAGCTAGTCTGCAACAGGAAGAAAATTGTACTTATAAAAAAACAAGGCCATTGAGTGATTAGAACTTTTCAACAAAAACAAAACAAAACAAAATAAAAAAAAGGATGCAGTTAGCCCAAAGATTTTTTTTGTCCTACAAAAAAATTGCGTTAGAACAAAAATAGAACTAAAGCTTCACCAGAAAGTAAATTCTAGATTCCTGTTTTGGTCTCTGCTAATGCAGATGCCTACAGGTATGTATTCTGTGTCTGCATCTGGTTTTGCATGAGAACTGTGGTCTGTCTTCCAAAGTTCTTTGAGATCTTCAGTGAATAGGTCTATACAATCAGTAAGATTTTCAAAAGAGAAGGTTTTTTGTTTGTTTCTTTGTGGTTTATTTTTTTCCCTAGGAATTTAGATTCAACAAAACAAATAATGCTTTATGCTAATGCATCCATTTCAACTATTTTTTTACTAGAAGGAAACTGGTTCCATGTCAGTAAAGGCCTATGAGCCTTCTAGCTGCCCAGATCGAGTCCCATGATAGGGACTGTTCCTGCACTGGAAATGCTAGGGTTTCTTGCATCTGTAATTCTGAAGGGCTTGCGCTTTTTTTTTTTTTTTGAGATAGCTTGAGATAGAACTCTCCAGAATTGCAAAGCATTTTTTTTTTCCCACATGGCCTCCTTGCATTTGGATATCCCCTGTTTCCAGGGAGAAAAAGAAAAGAAAAACACTTTTAATTTCCATTATCTTTTCATGGACATATTGGCCAGGGGAAGGGAAATTTGAAATTTGGAGAATTTGTTCCACTCAGAAATGGCTTTATTTTGAAAACAGGAAAATGAAGTCTTCTTGGAAAGAAGACTTCATGAATGAAGTCTTCTTGGAAGAGACGGCTCAGAGGGGATATGATTAATATGTATAAGTTCAGGAAGGGAGAAAGCAGGGAGGAAGGGGACAGGCTGTTCTCACTGGTGGCCAGCGATAGGACGAGGGGTAATGGCCACAAGCTGAAGCATAAGAAGTTCCGTCTCCAGGTGAGGAGCAACTTCTTTACTGTGAGGGTGACAGAGCAGTGGAACAGGCTGCCCAGGGAGGTTGTGGAGTCTCCTACTCTGGAGGTCTTCAAAACCCGCCTGGATGCCACCCTGTGCCACATGCTCTAGGTGTGCCTGCTTGAGCAGGAAGGTTGGACTAGATGATCTGTAGAGGTCCCTTCCAACCTTGAATATTCTGTGATTCTGTGATAGTAAATAAGTTTTTCTAGACAAGATTAACTTTATCATAAAGAGCTTAAAATAAGTCAGAGTCCCCTAGTCTCCTAAACGCACTTCTCTCCACTGATTAGAAAGATGTTTTGGGCAACTAGCTCAAATGTAGACTTTTCACACAACAGACCAAACTGAGAAAAGGTGTGTCCCTCTCCTCATGGTTCTGGAAGCTTTAAGAGCTCTCATGGTTACTCAAAGATGAATTGTAAATTAGGAGAATCTTAATTCTGCTTCCAGGTATATAAAATGGCAGTTTGAAAGCAGGTGACTTTCCTAGTCCTTTCATGCACCTAGCTATTAGTTCTTCTGGACTCAAGACTTCATTTACAAAATAAAAGTAATAGTACCATCCAGTCCTAGACAGGCACTGTAAACATAAATACGTTAAATTTATGAGGTAATATGATGCTACATAAATGGTGCCATGCCTTGCAGGTTTTAGATCATCAGTAAATAATCAATTCATCAAAATTATTTTTATCATGTCCTGGAAACTGCTTAAAGACATGTAAAATATAACACTTGATGTCTATGAGCCTCTGTTTTAAAGACCGCAGATACTCTGCTTGTTCTCTACATCACCTTTTGTCTTTAGATAGAGCATAAAAACCAATTAGTAATGATGATGAGTGACCTGAAATACATTGTTCTTGCCTATCTGCACCATCATAGTGAACTGGAAAAATAAACTGGAAGGTTGTCATGTAATAATATGGAAAATGTGAAACCTAGGTGAATGCAAAAGCATATGTCCTTGGATAACATTTACATGTCTGAAAGCAGTCCAAAGGTCCATTTCTGATCCCAACTCACTTATTCAGGGTCAATTCTTAATTTCTTTTATGCACCCTGTGATTGCCCAGTAGAAATACAACACTAAATCATGCTATTGAGCCAGGAATATATGTAGGACACAAATTTGCTGTGTCCTACAGGAAATAAGGAGGGAGGATCCTCTTTATCTGGAGGTAGATTTAGGGGAAAGCAAAAGAGAGAAAAAAATCGAATTTGGACAAATCTGCATGTGAATAGAGCAGAATATGGTCTGCAATACTCTATGTGAAAAGAAATTAGAAGGGCTTACTATTGGTAAAGAAGAGAACATGAAAGAGATTGTTTCATGAACTTCTGTCCTTGTGTTATGTTAATTTCCTCTTTTATCTCTGCATTAGCTATTTGCTACTCCCTTAACTCTGCCAGCTGTAGCAGCTGATGATGGACAGGCATCCTATTTAGTTTTGAGACACCTGTGCTTCTCTCCCATTAGACTAATTTTTTCAAGTCATCTTGCAACAAAGTAATAACCTTCAGTCTGCTGATAGTTTTTTTTTACAGATTTTAAGTATTTTTTCAGCCTTGTCAAGGCATCAAATTAACATTGTAAAGGAGAAACTTAATGCCCATGAAGTATTTAGACAGAGAACCTGATAAGTTATGTCTATTCAGTCCTGATGTTTTATTGTTTCCATTAACTCATATGCTTGCACTTCCAGATATTTAACACTGTCAATAATGCATTCTCTTCTCAGTAAAGAAACAAATATATTAGCTCTGTTATTTCACCTGTTTCAGGAACTTTGACCACTTCAAATTACTTTTCTCTGAGAAAGGGAAGATGAACCATTTCATTTCCCATATTACTTTTCTCTGAGAAAGGGAAGATGAACATTTCATTTCCCGTAGAACACGCCACCATTTTTAGGACTCCTAGTTGAGTTACAGTGCTCATTAGTGAATGCAAATGAAGACACCTTGATAGCCAAAACTGGTGAATCATACCACATAGTAGCACTGTGTTCAAGTGCCACTGATGGAAGGTCACAATTCTGTGACAAAATTGAGTCCCAATAACCTAATAAATTGAGGTGTCTCTCAGTCACCTGAGGAAATATTGCTTCCCATATCAATATTGGATGGATAGATGTTGTAAAACTGATTTGGAAGCACATAACTGTTCTTCCTCATTTAAAAGCAACATCTTAAATGATCTGCTGACTGCACAAATGCAAATTTATGCTATTTGCAAAATCTCTGAGTAAAAGAAATCTTTGCATAGCCAATTGGATTTTTTTTCACTTTTTGTGCATTTATTGGTTCTTCTGTTGCCCATTTCTTCCTTTGAGTTGTAGTTTTATTTCCCCCATTCTTTTCAAGATCATTTGAAGGTTGTATCAACTAATACAAGAAATAGACTCAAATCTTTTTATAGGTTTTCTCAAAAATAGACAGGCCTAAACTACCACTTCCAGGAATCTACTTGTCCATCTTGCCGCTCAAATGGAGAAGCAGATTTGCTCAACAAATAGCCCCAATTTATGTCTATCATTCATGGTACATGGTAGTTGTCAGTGTGGGAGAATATGATATAATACAGCTCAGTATGCTCTGTTTTCTGAGCTCTAGGGATCTTTTTGTGGTGCTATTGACCTTGGCAGAGCTCAGAAGTTTTATTTAGTGTTGCTGTTTTCTTCACTGAAGTTTACGTATTTTAACTGGCTCAGAAGATGTGTGTGCGTTTCAGACAATAAGTGACTCCAGGCATTCTGATTCTATCAGTCATTAAGATATATCCTCCTCTGCTCTGAAGGCTACATTTCACAGTGAAACAATTGAAGATATTATATGCCTACTCTACTATTCAGCAGATGCATGTTGCCTGGACAAACTGAAAATTCATATTACTTCAACTTTTCTTTTTTATTTTTCATTACAAAAAGCACTTTAATATTTCATTGATGCTTTTAAAAGCCTGTATTCTACCCAGAAAAATATTGCCTTTGTTCTATGCCCAAGTAGATGATTTATTTAAAAAGGCTGCTTTATATAGACTGCTTAAATAAGCAGTGAGAGGGTTTTTAAAATAATTACCTAAACCATAATTAGTTTCTTTATATAGAATTACAAGAAAAAAGGTCTTACAAATACAGAAAAAGCAGAAATTGTCAATAATATCTAAAAATAATGACCTGCCTAAGTAAAAAAAAGTGAGTATTAGAGGTACTGTCTGGTCATTGTTCCCACGAAGAAATTTCCTAGTATAAGAAAAATCTAAGGCAGTTTTCCACAGAACTTGGGCAAATTTCTACAAAAACTGATTTAGGAATCAGATCGGTGCTTGATCAAGTACTGATGTATCAAGTTGGTGATAGCATTGGGAAAGGTGTTTTTAGCTGAAAGGGGAATGTGACTAGATTATCCTTTTTTGAATGAAGAAGGAGTTAATTTCCCTAGCGTTATCTAGAAATTATAACCTCCCAAGTTGTTTACAGACTATGAAATAGACAAATAAAACAATCAGGATATGCAGAAAGAACATCAGAACATTTCTTCCACTTTCTTTTCCATTTTCCCAGGGAGATGTTTAGGGTGCTGTGATGTTATCCATAAAATGAACAAATAAGGACAAGCATTTATAGGCACATATTTCCCAGTGCAAAAATGATTTCAGGCTTGGTTATGCCTTCAATTGCAGTCAAATTATTCAAAATGGTATGAAGCAAATGTGAAAGAAGGCAGATAGCATCAGTCTTTGCAGAAATATCACCTCCCCCAGATTTTTGATTGAGATACTTCACTTTATCATGATTTCTGTAGAGGAATGGTGACAAAGATATTGCAAGGAAATGCATCAGTTCTGACACTTCCTCCTTCAGGTGCAATAGTGCCTTTCTATAGCTGTGAACAGAGGTGAGGCAAGGTCAGTGGAAAGAGGAAATACCTTTTGTGATAACCTTGAAAAAAATAGGAGTTTTGAGGCCTCTTTCTTCAGATATCAAATAGAAGCAGCAGCCTTCAAGCTACAATCCAACCTGAAAAAAAATGTCCTGAATTTCATCTTTCACTTCTCTATGTCTCTGAGCTTTTCCTGTATAATTGTATAGCATATTTGGAGATGTGCATGATACACAGTATTTTTTTGATTGTAAAAACCTTGAGGTGAATATTTATTTCTCTTCTGAGACCCAGGGCAAATGACATACTTTTTCACTGCTTAGATCTTCCTCTTTCTCCTATCCTGAGCTGTCTCTGTTTGCAGCAATTCCAAAAATACATCTTTCTTCAGTTTGGACTTCTGGCAGGTTAATGTTTTCATCAGAGCTTAATCTTTCTTAGAGTCAAGGCAGAAAGAACAGGACTTCTAGGTAACAAGTCTCCTGACTTGAAAGTCTGTTTTAGAGTGAGACGAATCACACCTGATCATTCTCACTTCTCCTCGTGTATTGTAAAGAATGGGGAGAACAACAAGATTTTTTTCTTCTTTCTTTCCAGATGTTAGTTATAACTGTAAGAAAAATGATAAAGATGATTTAATTTACTACTTAACATAAAGGTATGTCCAGAAGCCTGAGGTAATGGCATCAGGCAGATCGTATTTAAAGTAGATCCTCAGTAACTGAAATCTCTTCTTTGCATCTACTTTGTCTGATAAACTCAGCAGTGCCATGTGGATCATACCATACACTACTAGAAAACCAGAACAGCCTTAGAGCACAATGCCATCCAAAAATATTTTTTTTCTTTCTCTCTATCATGTCATTGCTATTTCGACTCTCTGGTCCACTCTATGATGAAGCATAATCCCATGGTACTCAAGGGCTAGTCAGACTCACTTATACTTCATACTACTATATTTTAATTGAAAAGAACCCATTATCCCCATCAGTATGGGAAAAATTCAAGCAAAATTTCAGAACCCTCCACAATGGCTTGCAATAGTGGGAACAAGTGGATGACTTTATTGTAGGTACATACAAGTACAAGGTATCTCTTACCTTCAGGTATATCTTTTATCTCAACTCCCAGGGTTTTATCTCACGAGGATCTAATGATAACAGTAACTTTCAGGTATGGTGTAGACTACTAGTGAGCACTGGAGAAGATGTTTTGCTGTTAGGGCTGAGCTTGCTGCCTAAATGCCTGTTCCCCCATATTTTGGGGAAAGGACAGTGGAACAGATGGAAACATCTTGTTCATTGCATCCAGCCCACATATAGTTTTTTGCCCACCTTACTCCCCTTATAATAAACTAATAGCCTCTCCCCCCAAAAAAACTCACTAAGCAGCTTAAAAGCTGCTTAGGAGCCTAGAATTGGACTACAATTCATCTTTAAAGACACAGTAGTAGCAGCATCACCAAGCCCCTCAATCCCAGTTTCATAAATTCTGGAGATGAAAAATATTCCCTCATCTTTAAGGATTCTGATCTTCTGACTAGTTTACTTTTGCTGTTTACTTCCCCACTCATACACACGTAACTACCATCTTTATAAATTCTGCTGCCTTCGACTCCCTGCCACAGAGTTTTGTAGTGTCTTTGTCTTTACGAACCCTGTGGCATCTTCTTGGAGAACCTCTTTCCTAGATTTGGAGATTGCTGTAAATCTTTTAAAGCTGCACACATCAATGACATGCTTCATTCCAGATTTAAACAGTTTGCTATCTTGATGTTATGCTTTAATTGAACTGAAATTACATTCAGGCAGAACTTGAAATCCCTGATTTGTTCGTATGCTATTGTTTTCAAACACAAAGCACTTGTTCTCTACTACTTCTATTTTTTTTTCTTCACCCCTTCCCCCTTGAATTATTTAGCATGTGGAAAGCTGAGCTTTGCCACTTTTATTTCCATCCTCAGTTTTATTACCATCTAAGTGATTTACAAATCAAGCTTTGCATCTAATGGGACTGTGTATTTCCATTACCAGTACTCTTCTTTACTGTCGGCTCTTGTTGGATGGGGCAAACCTCAGACACAAATAACTGAAATTAATGTCAAATTGCATCATGTGCAGCTTGAATTTCAATTATGAGATCCAAGGAAAAATGCGTGTTTTCAGCAAACAGCAATAACACTGTGAAGCGCCTGGCCCCAGAGTGCATATTACTAGAAAGCATCTTACTTGAGAAAAAGATGCAACATTTCAAAATCTTAAAGCAAATCTGCCTGGCATTTAGTTAGGGCCAATATGCTGTGAGAAGGAGCAGTCATTCAAGCTTTCACCTTTTGTATCCACTGACCCATGGGATGTCTGTGCTTGCTGAGAGCCTGAACCTCTACCATTTTCTTCCCGAATAATGCGAAGACAGTAGAGATGAATCCACGCCCTAAAGCCAAATGCTAATATTTCCTAAATCTGTGCAAGTTTGCATCCAAGTTTTTTGGCTCAGTACATCTCCAGAAAAGATAATTCTGTATTCACTGAGCTACACAGTTGAAGCCTATGCATGTAAAGGCACAGTGGGAAACTCATTTCTCTAGTCATTATAAGAAGAGTTCATCTGGTAATACACAGATGCCAGCGTCATAGTTAGTTGTCTAGTTTTCTTCTATAATTAGTGGAAAACAAAATAGGTAGTTTCATAACAGATCCATTTTCTCTCCGGGCAGTTGCCTAAGTGGGTCAAATGGATCACATTCTTACATGCTCATCCCTTCGAAAGGGAGAGAAAATGTTGTTTTTTCTTAATGGTGCACATTCACATGAAGTTAGAAGAACAGCTACAAATGTCAGTTTAAAAAATCAGCTGTGAACACAATTAACTTAGTTGTATAATTATCAGCTATAGACTGACGTCCTATATAACCTGTCAATTATTTAGAAAGCTAGAAAACTGTTACAAATCATAAAACTAGAAAGCAGCTATAAATTATAAAGCTATTATAATCTGATACATATCTGGCTGTCACAGTCAGCTCCAAACAGAAACTGAATAGTTGCCCAAACTGAGAACATTTAGCCAAGTGAACTTCAAAAGTGTTTTTTCTTAAAAACACGGGGATATTGTAAAATGACTTTTAATGGGGGGCAGGAATATAGGTTTGTCTTAGACTGTCAGTCATTAAATCTCCTCTTTATATGCATAACAGAGAGAAGAGCAAAGCCAGATTTCTTTAATCATTGCTCTGAAAATGTGTTTCAGTCTCAGGAAAGAGATAGCAAGTCAGTTTTGCCCAAATCTTCCATCTTCCAGCTTAGGACATTAGCTGGAAGAATCCCTCCGGTTGGCCAGCCAGATTCTGAGATCTGAATTGAGGCAACAAACTCCATTTGTGCCCCTCATCGGATGCTTATGCAACTTAATTGTCACTTGGGAACGCAGGGTGGGAAGGCACGAGCTGAGCCCTGGCTCTTGCTCCCTGTAGGCACCACGTCACATAGACCCTATCTTCTCCATGCTCTCATGTTTCTCTGCACATTAGGGCTTCCCACTACTCATGCAAAATGAGTACATCGCCACCCTCTTCCTTGCAGGGCTCTAAAACTGCTCTGAACTAGCTCAGAAAAGCTGCAGCTGTTACTGTTAGGGCTATGTGTCGGGAATGGGATGTTTTTTACTCATTGTAACTGCCTAGTAGTTATTAGGGAATATATGAGCTATATTCCCTAGTCCAAGATAGCAATGCCACTGGATAGATGGACTCAGCACTGGAAGGTGCTTCTACTTTTACTGTTTTCCCCCTGAAATAGAAAGGAGATGTCACTAGTAAACACAGAGAAATCTTAGACATCCAGTTCAGTTTAAGAATCCAGTTTTTAAAAAGCTGAGTGAGGTAAAAGCAAATTCACCTACAATATGAGCAGTCAGATTTGCTGAAAACAAAATTAAGCATGTTAAAATCAAAACATGCAGATGTAGCAAAAGTGACTATTTTTATCTGGAAGTGTTCCCAAAGGAAAAAACTACTATGTTCCTTTAGAAGGGAGAGTGCGAAGGGAGGGGGGAGAAGCAATATTTCAGAGATCTTTTCCTTCTCACAGAGTCAAATAAAAGCCAATGTCAAGGGCAAAACAAGCAATGTGTCTTTCCTCCAGGTTCCCCGGTTTATAATGGGGCAAGAGCTTCTGAAAGTGAGCAGAAAGATCATCAGCGGGATGGACATTTGATTAAAAATATTTAGATTGGCTTTTATTACCAAATGCAAATGGAGCCAATTAGATAATCATATTAAACGTAGGCAAGGTAGCACTCCCAGAATATACTGATCGTTACCAAGAAAGTGTATTGTCCAGTTATTTGCCTTTATAGAGGGGAGGAAGAATCAATTATGGTTCACCTTTTAACTGCCTTTTAAAAGCCTTGCAAATTTGATTCCATACAACATCAAGGATAGAAGAATAAAACAGGAAGGACATTAAAGTAAAAGGTGGATAACAGACAAATGATGATGTACAGCACCTATAAATGTTAGCCTGAGGGAAAAAAAATAATTCTTTCTTATTTGTGAAGATCATCAGAGGGGGCAAATTGGCCCTGCTGTATTATAACCGTAAATGCAATAGTAATTTACTGCAGCAATGCCATCTATCCATGGGATGTGTGATTGACTTCCTCCAGCATAGTTTCCTACTAAAAAACTTTCTGAAAAAAATCATCTGGCCTTCAGGGAGCAAAACAAGTGAGGCGGTAAGGATCTCATCATCTTGGCTCTTATCTTACTGAGCTCTTGTTCTCTTTGATAATAAGATGGTATGGATGATGGTGATCAAGTGCAGGGCTCAGCCAGAAAAGCAACTGGCTCCTTTCCTTCCATTTTTTCTCTCGTTGATCCACTCCATTTCCATGCTTTTGTTCCCTCCCCTAAACATGCTATCTTCAGTCTTGCACATTCCCACAATCCCCTTAAAAGGCCCCATAATAACTTCTTCTCTGTAATGTTTTCTACTCCTTTAAGCATATATATAGGATATATACATATATATATATCCCCCACATATGGGCATCCTACAATGCCCAGATTGGCATCGCTTTTTTGAGAAGAAGGTACTTTGGGTAGCTCATCTCATGGGTTTCCCATCATAGAAAATAATCTATTTGTTCTCCTTCCATAGCCCAGTGAGGAGAACACTATTTAGCTCATCCTGTGAACTTTCTCCCTGTGTCATCGCCACATCCAGTCATGTCTCTTTAGCCTAAGAAATAATGCATTATCCAGTATATATGGCAAGGTTTTATGTTCTAGGGGAACAACTAATATTTCTCATGAATAGCATCAGATAATATGATCTATCCCCAGGCTCCTTCAAAGCACAAAGTTATTTTTTGCACACTCTTTACACCAAGGAACTCCTAGTTATGACTTGGAAACCAAAGGAAATGTATGATGACTGCAGAAGTATTTTTCATGGCTGTAAGTCATTTAGCTGGGAATACATACTAATAAAACTGGCAGAGTTAGAAAGAACTTAATGAAATGCCTCGGGTTTGTTGTATGGAACAGCAAGAGTGCCTCAGACCCCCAAATCTTTCTTTACAAACCACTAACTCATCATCAAGGCAGTTTTCTTAGCCCAGACCCCAATTGCTCTTCCAGCTTTTCCTAAATGTCAGGAGGGGTTAAGAAAATGTCAATCCCTACTTTGCTGTAACTTGGAGCCTGACATGGTTCTCAGACCAGGATAATCCATTCTACTATTTTAAAAGAAATGGAAAATCCAATCCATCTCTATTAATCTGTTCCATCTCTATTAAAAAAGAAGGGGAAAATGTTTCAACAATGAGATTTTTGTTCCTGTCTGAAGTCACATTCACAGACAAGCTGAACACTGAGCCAAGGGAGAGCAACCCAAAATAATGAATCTTTCTACTTTCACTCTATTCTTACTTTACTCTAGAGTTTATCACTGCATTTTAATACTTTAGCAGCAACAGCATATTACTGATGGCAGGACAGAATATGAAACATAGTATCAGTAATGCTATAAATCATGAAAGTTCCTTTTAAATAAATTATCTTTTAACACAAAATCATTTGAAACTATTATGTCTTGAGCAGATGTCAAAGGCAAATCCAGCTAGTCCAAAGCCCAGATAGGAAATCCAGCAAACCCAGTTGGAAGAAAGTACAATGCTATTCTTTTCTTAATATATATAACTTTATATGCCTTATACGGTGTCCAAAAGATGCTAGTCTAGTTCATCAGCCCAAAAGAGTCTTATCATGTATTTCAAACATTTTCATTTTCATAAGGCCACTTAATTTTGCCAAAAAAGTCACGTAAAGTTGCTACAAGCCAGAAGATTTTAGCAAATGAAAATACAGTGTTTTCCATTCTTTATTTCTACCTGTCCTGACCAGGACTCATCAACATTTCATGTATATTTCTCCTGAAAATTCAACCTAAATGGAAATAAATCAAATTATTTCTATCTTCAAATTACAAGGACTTAATCCCTGCATTTGAACTGTGCCTCTTATTCTTATAAGAACTTAACATACAAACATCACTTTATTTTGTTCTCATATCATTACATGCTGCATTCTTTACACAAGAGTTGGCACCCTCAAGGCAGGCAAAATACAAATTCTGAATATTTCCCTGCATTTCCTTTTATTTTCATGGAGACAGTAAACCATAACTACAGCCCAAAGGCTAAAGAGAATTCATTACTGTGCATGTCGTTATCCCCTAATGTCACCATAAATTAGTTGGAAGTTTTCCTCCCAAGCTAAAGATCAAAGAGATCCTTTGAGGTTAAAGTTTTGTTACAACAAGAAGATGTCCTCAAAGCATCCTTTCTTTTGGAAACTCTGCAGGCTTGGAAATGCTCATATGTTGGATGTCTTTTCACTATGCTTCCTTGGGGATTGGTGAAAATTAGTAACATTGAAGCCTTCCTTTCTCACCTTCATTTTAAGCATTTTCTTATGGATCAATATTTAGAGAGCTGTTCTTTCTATGTCAGGTACTCATCCATTATAATGCTTTGCAATATTAATATTACTACTACTGCTAATTCCCTGAAAAGACTTCTTTTTTTTTCATGAAAGAATAAATGGGCAGAAAATAATATAACTGAACTTACATAATAGTGTTTTATCAGGCTATCCTTCAGTTTTCCACATGGAATACTTATCCCAATCCCAATCCTAGTTTCAAGACCACTGCAAGAAAGATTAAGGGATGTTAAGCCATGGATTTAGATGCCATGGACACAATCTCAAGCAGACACTACAGCAGAAAAAGAGACTACAGCAAAAAACTCATATCTCCTGATCGCCATGCCCTAACCATGAGGCCACCCTCTACAGTATAATGAAAACTTTAATGTCAGATCAAAGATTCATCTAAACTGCTATTCTCCTACTGACAATAGTCCAAAACACAAACTTAGAGAAAACTATAAATGTGGTAGTGATGTACAGTAATACTTTCTATAATTTATGATAATTTAGAGTTGTTGGTTTTGTATTTAAAGGCTGTTGTATGGGTTTATCAGAAGTGCTTTGATTCCATGTAAATTTCTGGCATTGACAAATTTATGCAGTAATTTATGAAATACTTTTATGAATTTCTTATATTTGTCTAAAGACTATTATTTATTTTTTCAAGTCATTGTATTCAGCTATGTCTCAGAACTCACTTTTAAAAGAGGCAATTTTCAAACCAACCATTTAAATTGTACTATCTAGTATACCTTTTGGGTCATTAAGCCATCCATTAAATATACTTGATTTTTTTTTTTTTTTCTTTAGGTACTTACTCAAAGCTCATTGAAATGAAAGAATGTCTCTTTGCCCAAAATAGCTTTATATCAATTGTGTGTGTGAAGGTCGTGTTCAACATTTGTTGTATTTCTATTCTTCTATTTTATATTGTATTTCTATTTCATTTTTATTTTTATTTGTGCCTGATGTAAGACAACTTAATTTCAGATTTTCAGAAAAAGTGTGAAATCCATCTATCTTTTTAAATCCTAACTTTTTAAATCAGGCAGCCAGTATTATCTTGCTAGTATGTTAGACAGGTCTTTCATTGAAAAAGGCATAGAAAGAGTTTTTCAGGTTTTCCATTTCCTAAGGAAATATAGCGTTCAGTCATTCTAAAAAGTGTTTCTGTTCTGATTTAAGATCTTTTGCCTAGGTTTTCTGGAAATATGTCCCACTGAAAATAATTTCATACCCAGAAACTGCCTTCAGGATTGCAGTTTCAGGTGGGGGAATAATAATGAAAATAGTCAGTTGAAAGAACAAAGATGAGCTTTCTACAGCTGTTTCCATCAAATGTGCAAGTGTATTTCCTCTGTACTGTGATATTGGGGAACTATTTAAGTGTCTCATGAGTTTTGCTTCTTGTAACATCTCTATATTTTATCCTTTTATTACAGGAAAGATCAGGCCTCCAAACCAAACATATTAGCTACAGAGTATGGAAGAAAAATCCTTCAAAAAACATTAAACACCAGCAAACTCCTTGTGACTAAAGCAGCAGCTGAGTCTCTTCCTTCCTTCCTTCCTTCCTTCCTTCCTTCCTTCCTTCCTTCCTTCCTTCCTTCCTTCCTTCCTTCCTTCCTTCCTTCCTTCCTTCCTTCCTTCCTTCCTTCCTTCCTTCCTTCCTTCCTTCCTTCCTTCCTCTGCTTAAAGCTGTGAGAAATATAATAAAACAGAATATATTTCTGGAACTGTGAAGGGTCTTTCCCTTTCATGGACTGAGATACTGTCAGGATAGCTGACATGCACCCTTAGGTCCTGTGTGTTTCTAAAAATCATTCCGTGACAATATACATCTTACCTATTAGGCAGGGACAAAAAGTGAAAGAGAGTAGATATACTTTTTTATTCAAAATGTGAAGGTGAAGAAGATATTGTTCATGTTCATTCTGTTCTTTACCACTCGTATGCTTAAATTACGTGATTTTCTTGTTATGGGATTATTCCCAGTTTATGTTCTGAAGATGATTTCTGGTTACTAAAGTGATTTAAGTGAAAATGAATCCATTACTGTTTTCTGATAATGCTATCACTGAAGTAATTATTTTCACATTGCTTTCAGTATTTTCTTCTACAAGAGAGGTGATACCCGATTTTTTCTGCACTCTGCATCATTCTTTTTTAATATGAGATAAGCTGCAATCAGTGACTTTAGTACTTCGTATTTAAATATATTGGCTCCCAAAATCTGCCCTCAGGCACCAAAAATATTACTTTCCAGATACCGGGCTATTGATGATCTTGCTCTTATGTTCTGATATCTCTATAATATTGATAAGAATATATCATAAACTTGTTCCACTTTGCCTTCTACCTCACCTCATTTATGCAGACACTGTTAGTGATGAAAGACTGACATCTTTTGTGGAAGCCAGAGATTTAGTCTGGTTTAGAAGTCTAGTAGGAACGTCCTCTATTTTTTTTTTCCTGTATGCTTTATTCCGTATATTTTTCCAAGCCAAAGGCTTCTGCTGACTTCATTGTTGCCATATTTTGAAAAGAAAACAGCACATTATTAATTTATCAATAAGGCAAAACCTCCTGTATAATCATTAGGAATGGTATTGAGTTAATGCAGTTTTATGTTGCTAAGCTATAGAACCAGACTTTTTTTTTTTTTTTTTCTTTTTTAACAATATTAAAGGAATCAACAGAAACAAACAGGCATTTGTAGGGTGTGATACATCTAACTCTAAAGTAGAAAACTAAAATAGATCAGTTGCGTTATGTCTGTTCCTATCCACTGGTTCCATAAAAGGAACTGATGCTGATTAGCTTAGATGTAGATTTCTGCATTGCAGGATATATCTTAGCTAATTTAGCTGTTGTAATTAATTTTGAGAGTAAGACCTACACATGTGTACATGTGTTTTAGGAGTTTGCAGTGCCATAGTATGGTAAAGTTGAGCGTGTAGTGAGAAGTATTTATTAGAGCAGCAGACATAGAGGGAAAAGACAAATGTGGTTTTATGCATGTTCCCTTTTTTTAGGCTTTAAGCAGAAGCAGCAAACTTCGGCTAAGGGTAAATTGCTGTGACAACTTAATTCTGTTAATCAATTAGACAATTCAGGAGAAAAAAAAAAGTGATTACAGAAAGTTGACAATGTGCTGCCTGCAGAGAAAGGCATAAAAAAGCAAACAAACAATCATGTTTGCCAATTAGACTGGAGGGAAAACTCACATTCTCTTCTGACCCCAAATCTAGCTAACAGTTGAACTTTGAGCATAGCAGCAAGTCACATCAACCAGCTGCTTCCAAGTCCACGCGGGATTTCACTGTCCATCCTCCTGTCTTCAGTATTAGAAATGTGAGGACGTGCTTCCAGCATCACCAACGTCTGCTCTGCTGCAAAAATAGACCAAGTGCTGAAGATGTGTTTTGCTTTTTTATTTTTATTCTATACCTACTCAAAATAGAGAGAATAAATGAGTTTTGTTCAGCATCCAGCCTGCCAACCCACTAACACGGAACATAATTTTGAGGGTGAGAGAGGGTTGTGGAACAACATGTTTTGGCTGGTGCTTACCAGATAATAGAAGCCATCACAGAAAGAGGAAATTCTGACTGGCACTTTTCTGACAGCTAATCTTTGGCAAACTGTCAGGTGCAAACTCTGTGGAGTGCTTCCCAAGCGTGTGAGCAGGCCACAACGACAGTTCAATGAACCGTTCTAAGTATATTACTCTGCAAAAGCCTGACCTACAGAGCAGTCTCCTATTGACCAATCTGATGTGTACTAATTGTGTACCAAAAAAATTAAATTAGCAAGGGAATTGTCTTCCATTTGCTTTTCCTGCTTCTCTCTCCCTTTTTCATCATTTTTTTTTTTCTAATTTGCTTGAATTATGCACTCAAGAGGAATTTTTAGACTAGGAAGCTTGTTAACAAAAATATACTTCTCCATTCACTTGATTTCATCTGCCAAGAGCCTCAAGCAAAAGTGCAAGTAAGGACAGATAAAAGGGTAATAATTAGAGTATTTTGTGATTTTTTTCTTTCTTAAAAATAACCTATGTTATAACCAAGGTGCTTTTATTGCTACTTACCTTTCACTCTGGAAGTTGGAAAGGCAAAAAAAATGCTGATTTTGCAATATAATATTTGCTGATACCATAGACCCTTTTCCGATAGTTGTACCTGAATTAAAAATGAGATGCAAGTTCCCGTGGACTTGATGCAGCAGTCAAACATTTAGAGCTTTTTGCATCTTCGCTAGAATAAACCAGGAGATGTACAATATCAACACAAGACATCAATATCCTGTGGTATATGGAGCATCTGCGAAGCTTCAAATGACTTTCCTCATTTTGTTGTCTTTGTTGATATTGATATGGATTCTTCCAAAATGTAAAAAAAAAGGACATTAGAGTTAAGGAAGACAAATATGTAGTATTGAAAAAAAAAGACATAGGAGGAAAAATTGAACTCATGTTTCATCAGACTTCCTCACACTCAGTGATTCACAATCTCTACACCTAAGGAGAAAGTGGAATGCTGAATGCTGCATTTTGTCTTGTAAGAAAAATATAAGAAAGAGGTAGAGCCAGAAGAGAAGAATCATTCTATTGATGTTCTACTTATCTTGACTCTCAGATTTGGTGAGACATTTGAGGTAAGCAAAACCTGGAATAGTTTGAGCACAAACACTCTCAGCTCTAGAGAAAACAGACATAAAACAAAAGCATGTTTCCGAGCTATTTGAAAAATAGATATGTTGCTCATCTTCATGAGAGGTTTCATCCATCCAGCCCTTCAATAGAAGGGCAATTGGCTCTGTGTGAACAGTCCAGGAATATTTTAGATGGCATTGATTATTAATACAAATGCTAGAGGAGCCAACCAGAGAGCAGTGCTCTTTTTGATCTGACAGTTTAAAGTGGAGACATAGAGAGGTGGCAAAGAAGGAGCTTAAGATCATTGTTTATGATCTTATGTGCAATATGAGAAATCAAAGTGTAGATAAAAGCAGGAAGAGGAAAGCGCATTAGTGGTAGTAAGATATGGGGCTTCCAGTGTGCTTGTAGAAAAAAGCTCAGATGAATGGTGCACTTTAAGATGGAGGAACCAGGGAGCTCAAAAGTGGGCTGCCTGACCTTGGTTTCTGGAAATACCCCAAAGTAAAGGCTCTCAGAATTCATTTCTAAGCACATGAAGGAGAAAAATAATCAGAAACAATCAGCATGGATTTTTCAAGGACAGGTCATGCTTGACCAAATGATTTCCTTCTACAAATGAATAAGTAGCAATGTGTGTTAAGAGAGGGCAATTTCTGCAGCCTTGACTTCAAAGATTTTTAACACCATCTCCTTCACTGTTCTCATTTGGAAGGTGAAAAAGTAAAGGCCAAAGACTGAAAAAATAGGTTGTGTTCAGCTGGGTAGACGAGCATGAGAGAATAACTAATAGGTCAATGTCCCAATGTTGGCAGGTAACGAACACTGTAGACAGGGTTTACTGGGGTCTGATATTATTTAATATCTGCAGTAATGATCTGGGTAATGATGTTGAATGTAACCCCAGCAGCCTCAAAAATGATACTAAATAAATTAGAGTAAGATAAAAGCCAGCAGAAACCTTAAGAAACTCAAGAAGGGAGAGGGAAAAATGTAGGGTAACACCATTCACGATCCTGGACAGGACTGATGGACTAACAAACATGCTGAAAAGGAACTTGGCATTATGGTAGATACAAGGTTGACTTTAAATTAACACTATGATTTCATTCTGAGGAAGAAAAACTGCATATTGTGCTGTAACAAGATGAATGTGACCAGTAGGTTGTTGAAAAACGTTACTCCTCTCCACTTGGCACTGATGAAATCACAGAAGCAAGAAATTATCACATTTTTGACTCTATTGCTAAGAAAGGATGCTGAGAAACTGAAGAGGGCTCTGTAGATGACTACTAGATATCTGAGGCCTAGATTTATGTCTTATGAGGAGAAATGAAGGGAACAAGGCTAAGAGAGGGATCTAATTGCATCCTTCAGCTACCTGAAGGAGAATGAAAAAGACAATGGAAACAAATTTGTCCTGTTAGGGACAGAAAGCAAAACAAGTGTCAGTTATCCCAAACTGCATCTTGGAAGGTTCAGAATGAGCCTTAAAGGAAAACTTGCCCAGGAATGAGCGTAGTGAAGCCCTCAAGAAGGTCATCCATCCTTGGAGATTTGAAAATTTGAAAATTTGAAAATTTGAAAAAAAAAGACTTTGCTAGACAAAATCATTTCCATCAGCAGAGGTGCCATCAGTGCTGGAAATAGTCACGCTTCAGGTGAAAAAGTTAGATGTCTGTAGATCCACAGTTAGGAATTTCTGAGGAGTTGAGATGCTCCCACTTTTCAAATCCTACTAGCGTTAATGACTGCAACCATTCAGCATGGAAAAGTAGGAAGACATCCACAGAACTCAGTATGTATTTAACTCTTCTATAGGAATATTAGGTGAATAGCTTGTTGGCTTCATAGCTATGAAAAATAAATATGCAAACTTTTCAGCCAGATGAAAATGTATACCCGTCTTTGTTTTTTTTTTTCTCTCTTTTCTCCTGCTTTGTAAATTACCCTATACTAGAAGTATAGCATAAATCTAAAAACCCAATGTGTAACTCAGGACTTAGTGTTCTCAGTCAAGTTTCTGTTTAATTGCATAGCAAAGATCATCATTGCACCTGAAATTTTTGTTGCCATGCCAGCAGACAATTATTCAGTTCAATGAACGCTTGTTAGGTTAGACTTTAGGAAAAAAACTTTCTACCAGTAAGCATAGTTACATCCTGCGCCATGTATGCTTTTGTGAGCATGAAATCTCCTTCTGCCCCCACTGCAGTTTTTAAGAATGGGCTAGTCAATCATATGTCAAGAATGATTTAGATAAAGTTTGACCCTGCCTTAGGTCAGAAAGATGGAAAAGATGGGTTTCTGAGTTGTCCTCCAGAGAGCTGCATCTATGAATCTAAATATCTGCTATTGGCTTTCTATGATTTTCTATGAATATTAAACTGCTGTCTAGATCCAAAGTATATTTAGAAGGAAAAAAAATGACATTCCTGGAGAGTGATTCAGTCCATCCTAAATAGAGGTGAGCATTTTACTGAAGGAAGTGGGGAAAGGTGAACAGATCTGAAAAAGATGCCCCAGAAAATTGAATTATCAGTTCATCTTCTTCATAAGAAGCCGTGAAGGTGGATTGAATCATTGGAATAAGTTATTTGTTTTGAGGTCGCAAGTGTTTTGACATAGTAGAGATAACAAAGCTTCACTGCATCTGAGAAATTTTTCCCAAAAGGCTGAGTTTTCAGACAGTAGGGAAGGTGAGAACAGTGCATAAAACAGTCTGGCATTTTCAAAATTAGGAAATAGTAACTTTGTGGCATTAAAATAGCATGAATATGTTGGAAATTAATGTTCTATACTCATTCTGTGAATCTTAATCATTTAGATGTCCGTAATAATTCTGCATTAGAGATATCCTCTATACAGAGGAATTCAGCTTTTAGTACTTTTTAAAATCTAAGTTACTTCTGCCATGTAATATGACATATTACACTAGGAAGGAGTAAGCATCATGTGACACACATATGCAGGTGGATGCCACATAGTATTTTTTTTCTTCAATGAAAAAGAAAGTCACTTTCTAACAAAGATTAGTTTTAGATAAGAATAGGAAACATGCAGGAAGTGTTTTGGACTTCTAGGACTCCCACCAAGTCTTATCAAATTTTCCGTAAGGATTTCCACTGTCCTCATCAAACTTGGAATAAATGTTTCTCAATGACTCTTCTTTAAGACTAAAGGTTCAATTCAGGAAAAAGCAATTTTAAACTAATCCATGATGTCATCACATACACTGTAGCTGAGTGCCTTTCACAAGTTAGGCCAACCTAGAAAAGGACTGGATTTATTCTGCTCACCATTGGACAAGGAAATGTCTTCTATGTTAGTAGAAGTGGATTCTTGCTTGTTGTGACATTGCAAAGCAGAAATTAAGGGTCATTCCATCTTACCAATCATTCAGGGCATACTAACACTGAATTAATTGAACATCAACTATGTAAAGTTTTGGTTAAGTGAGACTTGATTAGAATTTATACTCTGAAGTAGGGATTTTCAGATGTTTCTTTTGATGTTGTAATGTTCCTGGATATTAGAGCAGGGCCATATTTTCCTTTCTTCTGCACTTCCCTATCTCCATCAATTACTTTTTGTATGTTCCAGATATAAGGAGAGTTTATTTCTTCTACCACATTGGAGGCTTTATCTGCCAGAGAGAGTATTATCCCCAAGGTAATTATCCTCTCTTAAAGTCAAAGTAATGTTAGGTCAAGCCCAGCACTACACCAAACCATCTGATCACAAGCGGTTTGTGTCTAGCTGGATCAAATGTCATCAGCAAATATTGTAGTCTTTGCATTTTCGGTGCAACAACACTCTTTGCCAGCCAGTAAGCCAGAAACAGAGAATGAATGGCTGCATTCAAAGAAATGTACATAAACTGGGCTTAAGTGCTGTCAGACTAAAAAGCAATGATTGTTAAGCAAATAAACTTGATGAAAACATAAATCATTGGATTCAAAGTTTATGACTGTATAAACTTAACCTTCTATGCAATACTTTAGGCAAAAGCACTCTCGTGCGTATACACACATATTATCCCTTACCTCCCACTAAAAACAAAGTATCACTTCACAAGAAATTGCCATATGAATTTGAAACAAAGCAAGGAAAGATATATAATTTGGGTGTATAATATGAGAGTGTTTATTCTTGGAATATCCAGTTTGGTTCATGATCTGTGCTGTCAAAGGATATAAAATGATAGAATCAGACAAAACAAAAGGAAAAGGCCTCAAAATGTCTTCTCTTGCATCTCCCCATGCACAGCAAGTTCAGCCATGCTTTAGTCATTTTTTTTTTTTCTTTTTGTCTGTTTTTTTCATTGTGGAGAAAAGTTGGCTGGAAAACTTTACTTGAAAATGAAGTTACACAATCTGTCTGTAGTTCTCATAGCAGTAATGAGCACTTCAGGGAGGTATTCAGACTACAAACTGTAGGTACCTAGCTTTGGTAATGTTCTTCAGAGCTGCCAGAGAAGCTGGTAGAGCCCAAATACTGTTACAGAAAACAGAAATAATACAACTGAGAAAAGGAATCAAAGAATAAACAGCTGGGAACTGAAGATGAAAACCAATTAAAATGGATTGGAAATAAACACTTTTAACAGGGAAGGAAATCAGTCACTGAAATAATACTCAATGGGATCCATAAAATCTTAACAGTATAGAGATCTTCAAATGAGGACTGAACTGTATAGCTATTTTCTTAATCTTACTGGGCCTCATATTATTGAAGGAGATACTGGAGGTTACAATTTTAAATGTAATGGAAGAGACTATATGTGGTTGCCATGGCTTTTTGGTCTCAGGTAACTATGAATAAACTTTTGATGTACACTGACTCCTAGATACACCTTGCTAGATATATAGAAGTTGTCTCTATAGTCAGTACAGATATACGTGTCCATCTAGCAGCACAATCTGTCACAGAATTACAGAAAAGTTGAGGTTAGAATCAACCTCTGAGGACCATCCAGTCCAAAAGATCATTCAAAAGATCATCTGTCATTCCCCAAAAGGATGCCAGCATAAGTAGCTATGTGACAATATTTAATTGGTTCAGAAGAACACCAGCTTTGGCCTTAGTTGCACTTAGAATGCATCTACTAAGGACCAAGTGAAATTGAGAAAGACTGTATCTAATACTTGTAAATAAAAACGTGCCATTTATGTGTTGACTTCAGATTCCTCGTGTTCTAAGATTTGTAAACATTCCTGAAAAAAGTTCCCATCTTAAACAGTAATCCCTGGTATTATTTCCCTTGTATTATATTGTCTTTAAGAAAAATCTTTAGTGTTAAGCTTGATCCTCTTTCTTTTTTTTTCCTCCCAACTTTTAGAATATCATTAATGCTAATTGTGAACTTGGCTGTGATTGCATATTGCTTAGTTTGATGCTAATGAATTTGAATAGTAATTTGTACTCTATTGAATTAGTACCATATCTCTGAGACCACAGAGAATTGAACCCTAAGCTCTCATCATCCCTTTCTTCTCTTTTTACCAGGCAGGCCACAGCTTTTCTGCTATTTGTAAATCACTTAGCTTACAGCTGAGCTACCTGAGATGATCACAGCTGACAAGAACACCATAATATTTTATTACTAACTAAATACAGAGCTCCTTGTTGAAAGTCAGAACGAGTTAACTTGAGTAAGAGCAAAATCCATGCAAACCCATTAGCCACTGCAGGAATGTGATTTTTATGGACATGGCAGTATTAACTGCACTTACATGCTCTGGTTAGAATTTTTAAAAACAGATGGAAAATAAATGAGTAATTTGGCAAATTAAGGATTTTCTTTTCTTTTTTTTTTTTTCTTTTTTTTTTTTTTCTTTGTAAGTCCTCAGGCTGTAGGAAGCAAAAAAATAGCCATTGAGGACCATGCCCTTTTATACATAGAAACAGGGAGATAAAAGAGCAAAAACTGAGAATATACAGAAATCACACTGGGAATTTACATATTATTTTCAAATGCTCAGTACATTTCAGACTCTGCAAATTTTCTCTGAAGCAGCAGTTGCCAATGACAATATTTTTCAGGCTAATACTTTACAGCTAATTATCTGCAAATACGCTTATGAGATCATAAGTGATGGAATTGTCATCAGATCTTCCGTTCGATCCATGGTAACTGAGTGTGGACATATTTATTAACTTCTGCAAATGCAAAATAAGCTTGGATTGCAAACAAATAAACTACATGAATTTGCTACTTTATTACTTTCTTTCCCAAATTATTATAAAAATTTACTTTTCACATCTACCAGAATATTTTGCAATGAGCAGATCAACATATTTTGTAATCTATGTAATATCAAAAATGAGAAAATAATATTTCAAGTGCAACTTTATATGTTTTTTAAGAAAAAAATGTTATTTCTAAATAAGAAGGGTAGGAAAAAAAAATCAAAAACCACTGTCTTTTCAGCTACAACTGTTTAGAACATTAAACTCAAACTTTTGGATTGCTTCATTCCTCCTAGAACTGTATCTTGAGAAGACTGCTACCTTTCCCTCCCCTAAATCCAGCCAGTCAACCAAACAAACCAAAAAACAAAAAGAAAAAACATAACCCAAACAAATAGAATTACTTTTCTCAGCATCTGAAAGAGGTAACTTTAAAATGGTGATAGACCCCTTCTGAAGAACTCTGCTTCTGGTCTTCTCAGGTTTCATGACCTTCCTTGGGACTGATTTGCTCCTCATTGTCTTTATGTTCGTAGAGACATGACCATTTTTCAGTCCTTCCTTCCTCACTGCGGTCTCTGAGCTCTACAGCACTTAATGTAAGCACACTGCAGGTCTTACTCTCATGTCCTAGAAAATATTGAAGTTTTTTCTTTTTTTCTTTTTTTTTTCTTTTTTTTTCTTTTTTTTTTCTTTTTCTGACTATAAATAAAGTATTGGAGCTTACCAAGATGTTAAAACTATTGTTAGATCACTTTGATTTCCACTCTTTATTCCTCTTTTATTACCTTGAAATAGTCTAAATACTCCTAACAATATCATCAGTGCTTCATGATTGTTGTGACAGAAGTAGAAACACCAGTTAAATCAAAAGGCTAAATTTAATATGTATATTTTTCTAGCCTGAATCATGATCTTCAGGTTCAGAAAAAAAAAAAAAAAAGAAAAAAAGAAAAAAAAAGAAAAAAAAAAAGAAAGGTTTTGTTTTTATGAAACTTTATAAAATACTATAGATTCTGAGTTAAACAGTGGGGTTGAATATAAGACCAAAATGTCTGTAATGCTACTGTACCAATTTTAAATGTGTTCTTCCATGAATGAATGTAATTCACTGAATTAAATTCTCAGAGGCTGAAACCTAAATTGTACTGGAGATCTTAGCTACATACTCCATGCCAGCTCAAATATCTTTTACCAAAAAAAAAATCTGATCTTTTTATCACATTATAATAAATATTTCCTTCTGTCACCGTAAACATGAAAACTGAATATGACATTTCAGGGAGGAGAAGATGATTCAGAAAAGAATGGAGAATCCAGACAAAAACTATAAAGAAAGGGGATCCTCAGGGAGGTCTAACATCAAGAACACAACCCTGGGCTATTCCAGTTGAGAAAAGTCTGGAAGAACTGTGTGAAGTCCCCATGACCTGAGACTTTGTATTTTGGGTGATGTGGGTCTTTTGCATAATGGAAGCACTTATGAAGAAAATGAATTGGCAATGCAGAAAATTACAGATAAGAGACACGAGGTGGGATAGGCTCCTCAAATTCAGCTTCTGCTTTGTGAATGCTTCAAACCATCTCTTCATGGAGGGTTTGGCTGTGTCTGAGTAGTTATATGGACAGCTGACCCATAAGATGTCCTGAGCTCCTTGTTCTCATGTTTTCATACCAAGTTCCTCTTCTCTGCTACTCTACCACTACTCTACTCTGTTTGTTTTCTGGGGAAAGCCACTGGAAGAAGAGTGGTAGATCAGACAAGGTCCAGCCTAGGAGTGGGCATGTCCCCATGCAAAACTCAGAGCTCTCCCAAGTCCCACAGGTACCATTTTGGATGAGTGATGGCACCATCCATTACTGCTCCCTCCATCTCTTTTCTTTCCCTTTCATGATTATTTAGCACACTAGATTTTGAAATGACACAAATCTGTCCTCCACTTTTAACTTCCTGAGTCATGTATACCCAAAACTTCAAAAGTAAAATCTTTTATCTACTTAAAGCCCTTTCACGAATTAGGCTTTTTATTTATTTTAAGTCTGTTTTTATCTCTGTTCTATCCTGGTAAAAAGGAATAACAACACTTCTTTACTTCACAGGACTGTAATGAAGGTCGCTGAGTTGAAGTGTGTGAGGATGTATTTGTTATATCGTAGACACGTTCAAAATATATTGAAAAAAGGTGTGCTAAAACAGGATTGGAGACTTAACTTGAAATGCAGAGCATATCTGCTTTGCCCTGGTCTTCAATATGCAATGCAGCAGGCAGATAAATATAATCACTGAAGAACTATTAGTACCACAAAGATAATACGTGGAATCAGTGAAAACACTTCTAAAATCCACCCTGAAAAAATAAATTAGATAAGTGTAAATGGCTTAGAAAACAGTAATTCACATTGCCTGAGAGTATGAATTCATGCTGAAAAGGGGATTAGCAAGTAACTTGATCTAGGTGTACAAGTCTGTGGTGAGGTTTCCTTCCATAGCACAAAAAAGAGTGATGATAAATGATGGCTTGATATCTTCCAGGAACTCAGACCCAGTGAAATAAATGCATATAAGAGCTGGTATATGAAACAAGATATATTTGGAGTGTAAATACAGAACAAATATTCAACAGAGAAAGTAATTAACTGCATGCAGAGGTGCCATGGACTCACTTTTACATTAAAAAAACAAAAAAGGAGAGAGAGCTCTTCATTACAGAAATGTAATAGTGCAAATGGTCAGGAAGAGAAATGATTGAATATAATGTCTTGTGCAACGCAAGAAAGAAACTTAGATCACAATGAACTTCTCTGCTTTGAAATTCTAAAAGTTTAACAACTATTACTCCGTAATTTGATATATTGGCATGTTACTTACATACACTGGATGCCACTGTACCTTAATTTCTTCATCATAACCATCTGTGATGCAGATCTAATCAGAAACCCCATTCAGATTTTGTGTTCCTTTATGCTGGTCCAGGAGCACACCTATAGCAATATTCCTACTGTCCTACTACACCTGAGTAGTATCTTTAATCCTAATAACATTTTCAGCTGCAGATCTCCTTCCTCTGTTAGGATTCTTCTCTGATACATTTCAGATACAAACATGAAACTAATCTTAGCTGAATTTATGTCTGCAGGCATATTTCAGCGATTTGACTGTATATGCCTTTTGTCAAATACAATTGTCATAAAACAGCATTTTCCAAAACCTTCCAGAATAAACAAAACATTTTGTTTATAGCTATAGCCTTGGGTTTACAGTAGAAAAAAAATATCCTAATATTCTCAGTTTTCAATACATTTTTTTGCCAAAACATAAGAAAAAATCAGGAAAATTAAAACATTTTTATTAAAAGTAAAACAAATAAATGTGTCAAACCTCGTTAAATGTGTTTTGCAATAGCATTTTACAAAAAAAAAATTAGAAATCCAAGTGATTAATTTTTTTTTTTTGTATTTTCATCATTCACAATCTCAGTTACAAGCTTAATATTAATTGTGCAAAAACATGCAAGAAAAGCAAGCTTTCTATACAATGAGAAGAACAATGAGCATTATTAAAAGATACAAAATATGAAAAGGATATAAAAAATAAATATAAAGTAATAGTTTGAAATATATTTGTGGAAATAGGTCTGTCTCCAATATCAAAGTTTTGTCAGGTTAAGATGGCTTAAGGCAGTATACTGTGCTGTCTTCCATACGAAGAAAGTGGTGCAGCCATCTGTTACTGATTCCCAGGGTGCCACCGATGGGCTGCAAACAGCACAGCTAGGCTTTAATACTCTCCTAGTACAAAGTTTAAACTCACATTTTAGCACTTCTACTGAGGTGGCTTGACACCTCCTCAAACATAGCCATAGTGTGTGTTAATATCACAGAGAAGGATTCCTGCCTTTGCATTCATCGGTCATAGGTCCATACTCAAAAAAACATTTTTCATCATAACCATACCAGGGAACCAAAAAAACCATTTTCATCATAACCAGGGGAAAAAATGCACTAACTCCTTCAAATTCAAATCAAATATATTCTCTACTCTTTTTTCCCCAAGTTATGTGGTCAAACATGGAAGCACTGTGTAGCTAATAAATTATAGCTAACTTCATTTTTCAATGGAATGTATTACTATATTAAAATGTTCTTCAGAAAAATACAGTACTAATACATCAGTTTATGTCTAAGTCATATATCATTACCAAAATAGATGATGGAGTGCAGTCTCTGTTCAATAGATGTCCAAGATTTTAGATGTTCATTGTCATTTTCCATGGACTTTAGAGCATATATCAACAACTAAAACACTTTCACATGGACTTCGAGGCTAGACATTCACAACCAAGAAGTGAATCATAAATCAGTTTAAAAATATTGCTGTTCCTTCCTGAACTAATTTCTTTTCCTGAAATGTGTCCAGGGAACTCAATGACTTTCTTAGCCAAAGCAGCAAAAGAAATTACACACTCATTTCTCAAAGTAAGGGCATAAATTTCATAGGAGACACTTAAAACCCAGATGGTACTCTGTTTCTTGTTATAGATTTTTGGGCCCCAGTAGGTATTCCTCCAGCCCAGCGTCATATCTAATACTGATAAATGCTTCAGGGAGGAAGTTAGTGGATTCACACTTTGGATGATTATAGAATAAAATGTATAGCTTAACAGATGTAGATAAAGAACCCTTGAGGTGTAGGGGGGGGCAAAAGTCCAGAAAAAAAGAAATTATAAACTTGAAGTCATACAGCAAGTCAGTGGCAATATCAAAGTAAGATTAAAATTTTCCAAGACTTGATACAGTATTTTTTCCATTAGATTTCTCTCTTTTTTTTTTTTTTTTCAGTGTACTGTCACCATGAATATTCCAATGTGACTATCAATCTCATTTTTACTCTTAAACTATATCTTCTAGCTCCTGTGCTGAAGAGATGTTGGGTAGTAAACAACCAATAAACCTCAGAACTCTTCCTAGCATACTGGCTGAAATATTCAATTAAAAGAAAAAAAAACTAATACATTAAAACTATAACATAATTTGCTTACTAGTCAAGGGCAATGGTGTCAAATTAGTCTTTCTGTCATCACACATACTATTAGCAAGACATCAACAGATCCACAATACCTGTTCTCTCTCATACCCTGTTTCAAATGATAATTAACTCAAGCTAGCTGAGCACATTTCCACTGGAGAAAAATTATTATACATTTGCCCCTGACTACGAGCTCACAGGCAATTACCACAGATGCTGATAAGTAATGAGTGGCTACCTCAGAGTACATCTGAGGCTTTGAATATCTTTGAAAATACGAATGTGTTGTTCAAAAGAAGGACTGGTAATATCAGGCTTTTTGTTTACCAAAGGGCCTTTGGCAATGTCGTGCAAAAAGGACTATTAAAAAAAGGTCTTTCAGGTAGTCATTAACTTACAGAATGGTTGAGGTGTTAAGAGGACTCCAGAGGTCTCATGGTCCAACTGTCCTGATCAAAGCAGAGTCATTTAAGGAGGGTTGCTCAGGGCCATGTCTTGTCAGGTTTTGAATATGTCCAAGGATGGACACCCCACAGCGTCCTTTTGTGATTTATCCCTCCTCAAAGCAAACACCTATATCTGGCTTGCATTATAGGTATATAATTCAGTGCATTGGATCTCCCTGTCTTGTAATGAGGTCTGTAAGAAGGTCATTAGATGAAGGTCATTAAAGGCAATCTAAAGATAATACTAAATTCTGTCTGTGGACTCAAAAACTCAGACAGGACATTAGTAGGCCCACGGTGTCTAATGCTTAGTGATGCCTTTATGTAAATCAATAGTGCAGCTTCCTTGAGACAAATGCAGGACTGGTAAAATCAAGTTAAAAATAGATTATTACATAAAAAAAGGCCAGACTAACCAAACAGGAATGATCAAACCCCTAACTACTGGAAAATCATGTGCATACCAAAGAGACTGAAAAGACAGTGCCTCCCCACAAAAAAAAAAAAAAAAAAAAAAAAAAGAATTAATGTCTTAGAGAAAATGGCTCAGATCCATCCTCAGATGCTCAAAGAGCTCTTACCTTCAGTAACACCTATGGGATAAGATATTACCAAGATTGAAAAAGGTATAGCATTTACATTTGTAATACAAAATATCCTGAGCTAACTGAAGATACTAACTCTCTCTTGTTTGGCCATAAAGCTCAGAGGACTATTTTTTTTCTAATAGACTTCTATTTTGTTACTCTGGATTCACTATATTTGGCACTTCTATGTTGTTGGAGAGCCATTATTTTTAAATGTATTTCCTTAATCAGTAAACTCAATATTAACTAACAGGGAATATTCCCATGTTCTTTCATCCTAAATGAGTATGCTTCTGCTAGGGCTGTCTTCTGCAACAACATTAGTGCTATTTTAATTGTGAGCTACATGACTCCAGCTCAATAGAGTCTGGACTACCTTTGTCCAAACATGTGCAACATTAAAGGAACCAACATCATTAGTTTTAATATTCAGTACTGCTTGAAGCAACTGTTCGTTACCTCTACATCTTTCTGTTGTTTCTTCCCCTACTCTGTTTTCTCTGCTCTTTTCACTGTTATAATTTTTTTTAATCTTGTATATCAGTGGCCTGAGCAATTCTTGAAATGCAATAAAAATATTTTCTTTCAATAGAAAGGAATTTTAACTTGCTATGAGTCAAATTAACATGAATTCTAGATGTCCTATTGGAAGGGCATGAAAGGGCAGGGAAATTAAATTTCTGACTCTTTTCCATTGTTTTCTTTGTTTCCTTTGTTTTGGATGTCAGAGTGCAAACAGGACCTGGCTGGCAGAATGTGCAAAAGAGTAGAGCTGAATTCAGCCATTGTATTTTCCCATCCAAAATCAATGAGGATAATTAGCAGAAGAAAGATCTGCTGAAAACGGGCAATTTTCCATGTCAGCAGGTAGATGAGGAATCAATGAGGTAGTCTAGTTCCTCTCATTTCAGTGAATTTGTTCACATTAGAGGGTGTAACTCAGTTTACATAATGCAGAAATGTTTGTTTGTTGAAATGCCTGTGTCTATCTCCTAGGCAAAAAAAAAAAAAGAAAAAAGAAACACATGACATAAGATGTCTGGAGTGAAGAGGCCAGACTCTTGTCTGGTATAAATATCCCTATTTCTATTTATACCAAAGGATCTGAGTCAAGATGCACTACTCTTGGGCAGAACAAGCTGTCTCAAAACTAGATACAACACAGATTGTACAAATTGGACATCATCCTTTATTTGTCAGGAGCTCAGTCCAGACTGGATCTATAACAGATTCACTATGAATTCACAGCAGGATACCTAAGAGGAGAAAATTGTCATTTGTGTTCCCCAAAAGAGGATGACAAATGATCCTTTTTCCTGGAAAGTGGAAAGTTGGGCTCGAGATAAAAACAATAATAGTAATAATACCCTTTCCCTTGCCTTGTTTTGTCTTGCCTTCCTTTCACTTCCCTCTCTATAAACATTTCAACTCGTGGCCTAGATCACAAATATCCAATTACTCTATATTTCCAACCTTAGAAATCTGGATTGGTTTAACTAGCTTTTGTTTGTGTATGTAACAGTAAGAGAAAAGGTCTTTCCTTTTGGCATTGCTACTTTGAATGCAGAAGTTTACTTTCATCAGCCACAGGACACAACCTTCTGGAGTCATTTTAACTCCAGAAACAAAGGAAGATGTTTAATTTTCACGTTTACTCTTTCTCGTTGTTAATTGCTTTCTTGAATGTTTAACCCCTTTCTGCTCCCCAAGGGAAAGCATAAATTCTTTAATAAATGCATGTGTTTATTAAATGCTATCAAAATCAGATATTTAAAAGACCAATTTTCCCATTTACTAGCAAGTTTTTAAAAAGGTCGGATGAAACATAAATTATTTTTATTTATTTTTGCCCTGTCTTATTCCTGCTGCCAAGAGAACAGGGAGCTTAATTGCAATTGTCATCATTATGAGTAGCAAGATTAGACATGCATATGTAATGTATTTAAATTTACATAAATTGATTATTAAAGTAAATGGATAATCTAAAATTAATCCTGTCCCCTTTGCTCAAAATAAGTCCTGCCCTTCTATTCTCTTCAGCAAGGACTTTGCAAGTAATTATGAGCCACTATTTAGAGCAAGTCTGGGTGCACTACTGCATTTCTCTCCCTTTAGTGTGAATTACAGGCAAAGGATAATTTCTGGCCAACACAAGGCTCTTTCTGTGTTAATTGAGTAGGCAGCTGATTAAGGTCATCTTTTTTTCCTTCTGTATACTGGTGACATCTGTGAAAAAGATCCTGCTCATCTACTCAGCCCTGGTGAGGCTGCACCTGGAGTACTGTGTGCAGTTCTGGGCTCCCCAGTACAAGAGGGATGTGGAGCTTCTAGAGAGGATCCAGCAGAGAGCAACAAAGATGATGAAAGGACTGGAACATCTCTTGTATGAGGAAAGACTGAGTGAGTTGGGCCTGTTTTCTCTGGAGAAGAGAAGGCTGAGAAGGAATCTCATTAACATGTACGAATACCTGAGGGGAGAATGTAGGCAGAAGAAGGCCAAGCTCTTCTCAGTGGTGGCCAGTGATAGGACAAGCTATAATGGGTGAAAGTTGCAACACAGGAAGTTCCATCTCCATATGAGGAAGAACTTACTTACTGTGAGGGAGACAGAGCAGTGGAACAGGCTGCCCAGGGAGGCTGTGGTGTCTCCTTCTCTGGAGTCTTCAAAATCTGCCTGGATGCCACCCTGTGCCATCTACTCTAGGTGTTCCTGCTTGAGCAGGAAGGTTAGACTAGATGATCTCTAGAGGTCCCTTCCAATCTTAACCATTCTGTGATTTTGTGTGATTCTGTGAAAAGATTGTAGGAATAGTGGCCCTTCTCTCTCTCTTTTTTTCCTCTCTCTTTTTTTTTCCCCCCATATTCACACATATTCCTATCATGTCTTTTTGGGAAGGATGAAGGTGAATGTAGGTGAGTCACAGGCTCTTGATCCCTTCTGCTGAACACCTTCGGATTTAAACGCAATACTCCTACAGCTTAGACTATCCAGATAAACCCATGTGCCTGGCCCTGCATCACACCCTGTAGATAACAGGACCATTAGCACTCACATACCAATGGGCCTTTTCCTAGAAAGTAGAAAGCGAAGTTTTCCTGACCTGTTTTTTTTTTTTAATTTTATATACTTTTTCAGGTTTTCAAAATAGACATTATGGGAATGTGATAGTGTGGACATTGGATCATTTGTTTTAACATGGACCCTGGGAACCTTGATTGCTGTCTAATCCAATACTGTGGGATCTGAGAGTGACTGAGAAAGAATAAAGAGTCTGGGACTCTGCAAAAGGACTTTTTAAAATGATGACAGTTAGCTAGCACACAGCAGGGCTGATGTTGCTTGCTACATTTAATCACCATCCAGAAGAGGAAAGAATCAAGGACAGAGAGGTGATACATATTTAGGGAAATTAGGCAAGGTTGGGGGAAATGACAAAGGAATTCAAGGTCTTGCAAATCCAGGTGATCTGATGATCCAGGGCTTCCAGCTTCATGCTGGCATGCATCAGAAATAGTACTTTACACATGGTGGTGCTGGAATAATTGTTCAACAGATGGAGAAACAGCAAAATTATTGTGCTTGCAGAACATCGGTCAAAGCAGTAAATGAAAATAAACCATAAATCATATTTTCTTGGATAAACCAAGAAAAATTACCAAAAGCATTATGCTTTTTTTTTTTTTTCTCTTTCCCTAGGACTTTATATGGAATTGTGTTTTTACTTCCAATCATCTTCTTTCATAAAATGGTCCTGCTGAATAAAACATATCAAACGCAACAGGCTTGTAACGAGATAATGAAAAATAGGGATGGTTTATCACAGTGGGCTGATGAATTGCAAAAGAACAAACTGATAAAAGCAATAGAGTTGGACTGAAATATTAGTTACAAAGATTTCTTCAGGGCAGTCTGCCTTATAACTGCTTGCCGAAGAGTTCTTGTACCTCTCACTAAGGCATCTGATCCCAGGCAGCAGTAGAGAGGGGATTCTGCACTCAATCCATCATCTCATCCACTGAAAGGTCTTTCAGCCCAAAATACTTTTTTTTTTTTCACACTTAGGAAATGCTTATTATCATTTTGAGTACTAATGTACTGACTTCTGAATGAATGTATTGACGGTGTAATCTGATGTGGATCTTGCGTAGTTCTTAAATCTCTGTTTTTATGTAATTGAGAATGCAATAAATTAATTCTCAGTTCTAAATTAAACACTTGCTCAAAATTCTTCATTTAAAAGCAGCTGTGCAGCTTTTTTTGTTGTTGTTTTCCCCCTTGTTGCTTTTACCCTGTGGCTGAGGAAATGAGCTGTGTTTTGTGCTTAAAATTTGGGAAAATTTGGCTGAATGGAAGAGAGCATCTGGTCTCCTGATGATGGATGTCTGCAGTCCCCAAGTGGCTTTGACAAGGTGCTCTTAATGCCCAGAGTTTAGCTAGCCTAAACTGAACCTCTATCCTTAACTGTGATGGAGCCTAATGACTAGAAAAGTGGTTCCTGTAAAATTAATTTTTAACTGGAAAAAAATCAGTCAGGCTGATCTAAATTGATCTACTCAAGGTAATTCAATGAATACGGATTGTTTGGAAGGTCTTCTCAGCCCTGACCCTCAACACTGATGTACCAGTATTTGGGAAACAGAAAGCCATGAAGAAAAACCAAAAATAACTGGACTCTCTTGTTTCACATTTCATATTTGAGAAAACATAATGTAGAAATGAGCAGATTAGATGGGAGAATAATGACTGGATTTACCATATTATTTCTCATCTAAGAGCTCTGGTATTACTATTTCAAAAAAAAAAAAAAAAAAAGAAAGAGGAAGGGGATTTTTGTGTTTTAGTTGTGTTATCATAGCTCCTGTCATACCTTGTCTCTCCTCTATACTCACAGTTACTTTCCCTGTCTCTGAGGCACATAAAGCCACTGAGCTCACCATGAGTGGCAAGCAAGTGAAGTGCCAAAATAATGCAGACTGGAGCTGCACTGTAAAATGCAATAACCTGCTCTGTTGTCAGTGAAACTCATTTCTCCACCTTTAACTTACTGTCTCATTGCTAATAGTTATATCCAGCTGCAAACATAGATCCAAAGGAAATCCTCTTGTCCTAATCATCTTGTGAAGTCTGTATAGTTTTGGTTGTCTCCACAGAGCAGCAACCAAGTTCTATGCCCATTTCCCTATCTAGGTTCATGTTGCCCAAACTTTCCTTCATGCTGGGAAGCTCAGTACTTGCTTTACAAACTTGGCAGCCCCCATCACTATTTTCTCCTAATTCACTCCCTCCCATTCACACTTGTGTCAAGGTCTCAGAAATCCATTTCTGCAGCTGTCAGTCATTATTCAATTAAAGCAGCTCATTCTCAGACTAGTATTGGGGTGTTGGGTAGAGAGAACAAAAAGGTGCCTGATGAAGCATAGCAAAAACAGTCAAGTTTCATGAAGGCAGTACCTAAGTGCTACAAAGACCATCTGAGTGGTGTTGAAACTTGCTTCAGAAATTTCTCCTTATTCAGGAGTTATTCAGACACCTGGCAGATGGCTGCTTGCGTGTGTATGTGACCCTTGAGAAAAGACACTGGTAAGATGATATCAGAGATGCCCAAGAGGGCCAAAAATATTCAGTGACAAGCCTGCATAAGTTATCAGATGGCTTTTCTGCATTTTTTATTATTATTTTTGCATTTTAAAGGAAGAGATTTTTATTCATTTTTGCAAGAAGTATGCATATTCTTATTTTGTATCCACAGCAATGAGGGTCTCCCAGAATACCCTTCTAGTCTCCGGGTTCTACACTATTAAGTGCAACATAAAGGAGGAAGGAAATGGGGAGGGGGGAAGGGAGAAAAAAAAAAAAAAGAAGAAATAAGTTTTATCCCCAAAGAGTATTCAATTTAAATAGGACAGAGCTGACTGCTGAGGAAACATGTACACTGTGACTCAGCCTAGCTCATGAAGGTCTGATCTATGGAACAGCTGAAAACAGATGCCTGGTTGCCAGAGAATTATTTTACTGTCTGGTCCAGAGCAAACACGAGCTTTGCCTGGAGCCAGCTGAGTGCAGGGGCATCTGATCCCTCCTCAGCCACTAGTGGCCTCAGTCTAACCCCAGATATGCTGGTGTCCATTCCTCAATCAATTAGCACTAACTGGCATTTTTATTTACCTGGTAATGAAGTGGTTATGCTATAGCCTTGCATCTCACCACTGGTGCCCATATAGGTCCCTTGGTACCACAATACAAATGCTGCTGTCACACTGCTTAGGTTTTGTGGGTAAATAAAGACTTCTGTCTCCAAGGATGGCAATCCAAGGATGGTAATCCAATACTTTTTCTGTAACTTTAAATCACTTTCAGAAAAAGTCATAGCAAAGACATAGCAAATACCTGGGAGACTTGATGAATTTTCAGCATCAGAGCTGATATTCCAGTGAGGTTTGCTTTAGCCGCCCTTCGTCCATATCTGCAAGAGCTAATCAACGTTTCTCTTAGTGTAGAAATGATTGCCTCAATTGCTGATAGAATTTGTTTCACTTAGTTCGGGTTAGCAAGCAACAGCCGTGGGAATCTCATGGCATACAGAATTGAGACTTGTGTGATTTCTGAATTTTCATGGTTGAATCAGCATCCCCCTGCAAGACCTGAGGGAAGGGAAGTGGAGGAGAAGACAAAGGGAAGAGAGAAGGAAAGGAAACCTTGCACCAGACAGTACATTTCATCTTCAATAATATCCTCTCAGACTCTGATTGCCATCACACCCTGGATAGGACTCTCTCTGAATAATTCAGAGCAATTTGTACTCTAATCATATGCTTGTTAGTACTGCTGTTTGTGGTGTTAATTCCAAAGAGTTTTGTTTCTCTGCCCTGGAGCTGCAATTGTCAAGGTTAGAGAAGTCCCTGGAACCAATGCAGTCCCCAGCAATGCACTGCAAACAGCAAGATGCTGCCCAACCTGCTGTTCAGATTGATAGAGATCAGGTAACGAGAAATGAGCAAATATCAAAAGTTTCCTTTATTCCATTGGATTGGGACGCTTGGTGCACTGTATCATTGTGAATTTTAGTCTGAATGGAAGAATCTTGATTTATAGTGAAAAAGGGTGGAGTTCAGAGCAGTGCAGCGCTTGGGAAAAGAATGAGAGCTCTGTGCTGGGCTCCATTATGCACAGAAAACACGACCCTTCTGTTTCTTCTCTCCTGGAATAGACTGTCCATTCTGCAGAGCTGAGCAGAAGTCACCCCAAGGCAGGAATTGAGACTTGGTCATTGTCCTTATTAGTTGAGCCATCAGGGAAATGGCTGAAATGACCTGCATTTACTGTCCTGGAAAATCAAACAAGTGAGTCCTGTTATTTAGGGTGCATTTATCAGTTATGTGACAAAATCTTTCTGCTTTAATAGGTTATCAGCATCATCCTCAGGAAATTCAGAGGACACAGGAAAGAAGTGTCATAGAGTGTGTCATAGATAGTGTCATAGACTTCCAATCCAAACAAAAAGGACAAAAGTATTCATATCAGATGAATAATTACAATCCAGTTCTGTTCACACTGCTGACAGTAAAGACTGACCTGACTAAGGTGCAGGGCTGTGCAGCAGCCTCTCACTTGTTGAGTGCACACCAAGCGTTTTCCAGCTGCCATTCCCAAATGATTGTCAAAGCCAGGTTTATAAAGCCCAACATGGTATTTTAGGAGTCTAAATTATTTAATCACACAGGGAGCAAACCTTCTGTTGAAACAGTAGCATAGTAAAACAGCAAAATAAATGAGCAGCTTTCCCGCAGCAATTATTCCATGCACTTTGCAATAGGAAACAAGAAACTCTAGAAAAATCTGGATGCATTTTAAGTGAAGATCAACAGGAACATGTTGGTGTGTGATGTCTCCTGGTCAGGTCTTTTTCTTGAGCATTGTAGTTGTTCTTGATACTGTTTTACTGTTTTTGTAGTTGTTTTTTGTTTGTTTTTCAGAAGTATTTAAAGGTTCCAACTGAGATTATTATTAAAGGTTCCACATTTTTCCAGGGATGGCACAAACCATTAATTAAACTTGCATCCCTCTTGCATGTACAGCAAAAGAAAACTTTCTGTATTCAGTCATTTATATTTGTCTCACAAATTTCTGGATGAAACAAAACGAACAAAAAAACCTAGTCTGCTCATGAAAGAATAAAACATGCCATTCCACTGGTTTGAGTTGCAGCCGGCCACGACTTGCAACTCATTCCTGGTTCATCCCTGTTCTTTGTTGAATCTGTCAGCAGTAGAGCTGCAGCAGAAATCAGCAAAAATAATCTCTTTCAGTATCTCAAGGACAATCTTCAACTATTTTTTCCAATAACGTAGCTCTCATTCCTAAAACTAAAAAAAAAAAAGTCTTTTCAAGAGAATTATATATTTTATTTGCAAAGACATGTTTCTCTTTTCCTTCTGTTTCTTTTATATTATTAAATTTAGACAAGTTGGAAAGAATTCTCAGTAGGAAACAGATTTCTTTTTTTCTTTTTTTCTTTTTTTTTTTGGCAAAACAGTAGTCAATCTAAATGTTTTGGTTCCTCCAGCTTTTCAATGCTTTTCAGTTTTTCTGTTTCAGTAAGACAATTTGATCAGGAATTAACTGAATAAGGCTTTCAGGGGTGGAGAACAGAGGAAAAGCAAAAAGGCCCAGCTCCACAGAACACTATAGTAATTAACTTACATTTAAACATTTCATTGTCATTAATTCCCATTAATTTTAATACCCTCGGTGTCCAGATATGGGTTGTCAGCGTAAGTGTTTTTGAAAATCTATGCCTTTGAACTCTGGTCCCTGGGTCAGAAAGAGTATTGTTTTATTTTTGGGGAAAGGATTGTCTGCTACTGCACCTGGCAGAACAAGGTCATCTAGGTCCTTTTCTGCTTTCCAAATAGTGATATGCAATGGGGATTTTTGCTAAAAAGGGCAGCTGGGAGAAATGTATGTAGACAGAAAAAAAGCATGTTTTATTCATGACATTCACCAACAAATAAGTTCCATCAGCATGTATTTTAACTGCCCTTTAAGCATTTCCTATAGGCAAGAGTGAATTGCATTTTCCCTGCTCAACCCATCAATTACTTGAAAAGTGAAGGGGGAGAGCAAGTGCATGGGATTTATCAGCAGGACTTTCTGTCTTAGGTATTTCTCCTGATGGGGCTCCTCTGTGCAGAAAGAACATAAAGCATCTTCTGTGATAACAGAGCTCAATGTGAGTGCCGTGTCAGATCTCAGTGCCTGCTTGTGTACGGTTGAACCAGTTTAACATCTGTTTAGCAGTTCAAGGAGGCTCTTGCTGTTTGGTAATTCCTTCTTCCCTTGTTAGCAAATCACGAGTCATCTCGCCCTATGCCGCTACATTATTCTTGTCATCCAGAGCTCTCTGAAGGTTTAAAGAGCACCACTAGCTACTTGAAACTGATGGAGTCTGCAATTAGCATGGAAGCGATAGAGGTATTTTGTCTCTGGGAGGCCAGCTGATTTGTGAGTGAAGGAGGCAGGCTGCAGTAAATGGTGTTGGAAGGAGCTGTGCAGCAGCTAGGAGCTTTATTTCCCAGCTCAGCTATTATTCACCCAGTTTTGCAGCTCTAATTCTGGGACTAACTGTCACAGTCTATAACTGAACACACATTTTTTCAAAAGTGATTGTCCAAAAGATATGGGTTCCAAGTGAAATTGTAGCTGTGGTTGAGTGGGATGCCCTGCATGTTAGGGCCATCTCAGATAAGATTGCTGAAGGTCTACTACAAAAAGTCAAGAATTGAAATTTAAAGACATCCCTAGACTTTCTATGAAGGATTCTTCTTCAACAGTAAGACTAGGGACTCACATCTAGTCATTGTATCAGTCCAGATAGCATCCCACTCATTAGGCAGCAGGATAGAATTAGTGACTCTTTCACAGATGCAACTGTGATTTTGATTTTCAAGAAACAGGAACAAAATCAGAATCCATAAATATTGCTGCAAAATGAGGCTACTGTCTCCCAATCAGATCTGTGCTTATTCTTTGAAGGCAGACCAAATTCCACTATTAGGAGAAGGTCACCACCTCCTACCTGGGTTCTTTGTGTGTTTTGCATCAGTTCTATATTGTTCTGTGTGCCTTCTGCAGTAACTGGATGGCAGCACAACTTTTGTACAGCTACAGCACGCTCCAACTTTTGCTGGGAAACCTGACGCTAACAATTAGATATTGATGGATGCATATGATTGTTTAGATATTCACAGCTGATACTTTGGTCTTTCTCAGCCAAAAAGGCAGCATAAGAGAATTTTAAATACCCAACTACTATTCAATTATATCCTCACTCCTCAGTTTTTTTCTTTCCTTCAGCAGAATTGTGCTATATCAAGGTTGACCTCTGTGTATGCAAAGAGCTCAACATTTATTTCTATCAATCAGGCTTACTGGCAGATATTTTCCTTTCCTTTTAAAACATGCACGATAATTTTACTTACATCAGATAATCAAATATTTAATCTTTTCTTTTGCATCTAAATATACCAGCTTAGAATCCTATCTGTTGTTCTCCCTTTTGTCATCTGGAGAGAACAAAAGGCTGTTATTGTATACAGAACCCACAATGTTGGATAATGTTATCTGGACTTGAAAGACAATTTACTGAATACTTAGACTCAAGTAAGTCATATTCTTTCTCTTTCCTTATCATACATTTCCATCTCCTATCATCACACTTGGTTAATGCCCAGATTTTCCCAAGAATTACTTCCTAATAAACACACTGGAGTAGGCCATTTGTCCACATTGACAGCGAAAGCAGATGAATTTCCAAAGATGGTGATTTCCCAGGGAAATAAGATTAGATTTTAAACACTGGGTGAAATTAATGGAGTTAGGTATTAATCTGGTTGGAGCAAAAGGATATTTAGTGACTTTGGTAGGATTTGGGATAGTTTTGTACATATCATGTCAAGGGATTATTAAAAAAGAGGAAGAAAATAATGAAACATTGACACTTTCAGTGATAATAACTAATGTGATTCTTTCTCAAATCATGATACTTGAAATCATGAACTTGTTCCTAACGATCATGTTCTTTGTTCCTAAGGAAGCAAGATGCAGCAGAAAATAACACAGCTAAAGGTTTGAAGGATGATGGAAAATTAAAACCAAAAAGCCCAAGTGTCAGTATATATGCTCTGTAACTAACTTCAGCCAAGAAAATGCTGAATGTAATTTAGATAGATGTGATTGCTCTTCCTATCACTATCTTCCTATTGCCTAAGTTCAGGACTACTGGATCTCTGGCTGTTTTTTTTCTGTTTCACTGAAAGTTTCTTTTCAAGAGTTCAGAAGGAAACTTTTGTCCTCTCCCATTCTCCGCATGCACATAAAAGTTTCCTAATAGTGGCATGGTGACAAGCCACTTTTCTGTGCTGAGCAATTATCTGTTCCTTAAGCCAAAGCACTTTGAGATGTGCTCAGTGGGACATTCTGGCCCAGGATTTTCTCCTGACTTGGCTTCTCTGCTGCTAAAGGACACCAAGTCCCCTTGCAAGGAGCGAGCTTGGTGCGACTGCACTGTCAGCTCCTGCTAAATTCGTATATATTTAAGCACATTAAACATCTGCTGAATTAGTTCAGGGAGGACTGTTCTTTTAGGCAAGCCTTCCTGCCCTTGTGAAGCAAATCACAAGACAGCAACGTGCTCCATCAATGCCTACCATTGGGGAAATATCATCCTCCTGAAAAGGGGTGAAGGAGACCCAATAACATCATATATAATTTGCTGACTTCACGCATTCTAGGCATTGCAACAGTCCTTTCCTTGTGACTAAAATCCAATTAGAATGAACCATGCACTGCATTTTGTAAAAATTAAAATGGCACCTAGGACTTCTGCCTGCTCCAGGCTCTAAGTAGAAGAAAAATACAAAGGCTACTTTTTGCAAGGTGGTTAAAAGCTTGTGAGGACCTAAACTGCAGTAGATGTACATTTAGAACTCTTTTTTTTTTTCTTTGTTTTTTAACCTACTTTTACTATGACCTACATGGACACTATGTGGACTGTCAGGGAATTGGCTCTCAACCTCACATCCTGGAAGGCTGAAGAATGAAGCTAAACTGATTTTCACAAGGTTTTATGAGTTGATGCAGGGAATTTTGTCATTCATGAGCCAGCTAAGTTCTCGTGGCCTTGATGGTCTAGAAAGGCTAAAGCTACAACCAGCAGAGAAATTGTAGTGGGTAGAGATGAGGCAAGGCAGGAGTGAGTGGGGAGAAAGCAGGCATCTGGGCATTTTGGGTAACATGGCAATCATAAGAACAGGTATTTTGTATCTATATCCTATATTAACCACCTCCCTCTTTTTTTTTTTTTCCACAAAGGAAAGGTATTTTTAAAATCAAGCACATGAGGGTATTTAACACATAAAAACATCTGGGAGATGCAGGGAGGGATAAAGGACTTGGATGTGACTTTCTCATTCTTTCTAAATGGACATATTTCGATTCTCTCTTTTCAGAGATTTAATTTAAATTAGAAAGCAAATAAAAATTACTACTGCTATATTTGCAAGGTAGAGTAAATTAGTCTCATCTAAAATGTTACTATTTGATATAAATCAAATCATTTTTGTTGCTATTATATAAGGAAATATTTCTATATCTCTCTAAAGAAGGAAAACAGTTTTCAATGTGTTTTTTAAAATAGAAATTACTCCTCAAATTATTTTGACTTAAAGTGAATAAAGGAAAGGATAAACATGATAAGGACATGTCTTTGTCATATCATGACTGCAGTGAGCAAAATGGATGATATAGGGCTTTCAGAAAAACTGCAGCAAAAGTGTAAGTTGTGCAGGACACAAAATTAATGGTTGTCTGAGTTTCCTGCATACACAGAGGTAGTAGCTTGCCAGCTGTTTCTAACATCTGCACATTCAGTAACAGCTGGCAATCCAATGCCTTTTTTTAATCGACATTTACCAGAATAAATGGAAAGGTGATGTTATTTTTTTTTCCTTGTCTGCATGCATATCTGTGTAAAGCATACTTTACATAAGTCTGCATATAAAACTTATATATGCATATATATGTTTAAATGGTTCCATTGGGTTATCCATCTCCAAGAAGAAATAAGACCATGGAGATGCAATGGCCAGCAGGTGAACCCCAATAACCCAATCAGAGAGATAAGCTTGCCCCTAAGACTGTTCCAGGAGAGCATCAATCCATGGGCTGGGGACACTCCGGTAAGTCACAGCAGTGATTCCCTATAACTGCATAGACCAAAGCAGGGACTCAGGCTTCACTATGAGATGCTGGGGAAGACACTTTGGGAATGTACAAGACTTACTATGGGATATTTAGGGACAGAACAAGAGTGCAGAAATGGTGGGATCTGGGTGTTTTAGGGAGAGGAAAAAAAAAAAAAAAAAAAAGGATAGTTGCATTGAAGAGGCTGCTGCTGGTCACTGCACTTGTCTATCCTTGCCCTGTACCTGATCAAGACAGCCTGTCCAGTCTTACTAAACTCCCTTATTTATTAAATTGTCTAAGTCCGTCTGCTGGAGGGATCCACACATAAATAAATATGTATCTCTATCTAATAGACCTTCATCCTCATGGGGCAGAGGCAAGAATGGGATGAGGCCATTAGGGCTGTTTGTGTTTGCATTGGTGCTGAGTGCCTCCATGCTGAGTGTCTCCATCTGTGTTGACCTGGCTGTGTATAGTGTCTCTGTGCATAGATGTTGTACATGTGTGGTTTTGTGTGTGTCTCTTGGGAATACATGCTCAGTGTCACTACTGGTTGGCCTGGGAGGAATGGAGCTGAGGCAGCCTCACCTCCATATATCTACCAGGTCTGTCAAACTTCTAATAGGTACTTTGGAAACCTTCCGAATTTGTCTTTGTAAAACATTGCTTGTATAGATAGTTATCTATCTCACATTATTTAAATATTTTAAGCTTTCATTGCTACTATTCATTTTAAAAGACAAATTTAAGGCATAGCATTTCAGCTAAAGTTTAATAGTGTTATAGTGCTCAACAAAGAATATTACTTGCAAATTACTCTTTTTATTTTTTTTCTTTAATGTGTGTGTCATTTTTGCCAGCGATGAAATTTTGGGTTGCATTTGACCTTGGATCTAGTATAATCTTCAGGTCATTTCTGTTAAAACAGAAGTCAAATTTTGCCAGTCAAGTTTTCCCCAGCTTGTACTTTTTCACTTGGTTTTACATAAATTTAGGATTTTCTGATGATCTTGAATAACACTCAGCCACTTTTGTTAAACCATTTCTCATGCTTGTCAAGACCATTTTAACTTACTACTATGCCCAGAAGTATGTTGATACTCCTTCCCACGTCAGTCCTTCCCAGTGTCACAGTCAACAAACCTAATCTTGATTCATCGTCCAAGCCATTAATGAAAATATTGAATTGTAACCAGTACAGATCTTCTAGAACCTCTGCTTTATACAGCCTTACATTTGTTAGTGTAACTTTGCCATATAGTTAGAAAACAGTTTTGAGCCAGATTGCTAGTCTTTAGAGTAAGATTTTGTTTAGCTCATGTTTTTCTACCTTACCAATGAGACTGTCATGCCATACGGTAACTAAAACTCTGCTGAAGACAAGTTGAAGGTTTTTCTTCCTTCACAGCATTCCACAGTGTCTCTTATTTTTCCATACGACCAAACACACTGGCTTCTTGACAAATCTATTTCCTTGTCATCCTAGATGTTGCCTAGACTTCGACCACTCATTTTTTTTCCCTTAGATTTTGTGAGGGACTGAAGCTACATTGCCCTTTGGTAGCCTTTTCTCCCCCAGCACCTCCTCTCTCTCTTTTTTTTTTTTCTTTTAAAGGAGAGATTTTCTGCTCTTTTTGTTATCTAGTCTCGTTCTTCTCATGGTTTTGAAAATCTGCAATAACATCAGCCAAAGAAATAAACGGCTGATAAATAATTAAGATTATTACATCCAGCTAATTTGAAAAAGTTTAAGTCATCTAGTTGCTCTCTGTTGTTCTCCCATTTATATCTGAGGGCATACCTTTCATGTTGGTATTTATTGGACTAGCCATTGCTACTAGTTGACTTTTTTTTTTTTAATGAAGATTGATAACACATAAAAAGACAACACTCTGGCTTTCCTGATGTGTTCTTATGATAGCTTTTCCACTCCACAGAGTGATTTGAATATCTTGGGGACTTCTCTTGGCCTTCTTCTCACTAATAGTGCACTCAATAGAAGGTTTATTTTTTTATACCCAGCATGTCTCTTGTTATCTGAACTCATTTTATCTCCGAGCTTTTCAGATTTTGCTCGCTATAGACTAGTGTTAGAGGGAGTTAGACTATTCTTTTGTTATAGACCTTGCTAATCTAATCTAGTTTCCATTGCTTGTGTGCCTACTATTTCTTTTTGGCTTCCGTAAAGGTTGTACTAATAATACAGCCAGATTAGTCACACAATGATTTTTCTCTATTAGCGTCCTTCACGCATCTTCTCATAAAACTAGCTTATGTCTTTTCCATTCTTGCTGCAATGTATTGTTGTATACACATGCTTGGATGGGCCTCCCTCAGTGACATCATAGGAGTTATAACTATTCTGGTATATACTCATGAATAGGACATTAGATTTAGCTGTGGAAATCTTTTTTTACTGTCAATCTCTATTCCCTTGTTATACTAGAAATTGAAAATCAAGATACAAGGAGCAATAAAAATATTAGTGGTTATGATCCCTTACCTTAAAAAAAAAAAAAAAAAAAAAAGAGGTCCTTGGAAAGGATGACACATTTCAAGGGTATTAAATTTGCTCAGTGATGTTATCATCCTTAGGGACCAGGTAGGAGGCACGAGCCTATCAGCAGGCTACAACATGCAACTATCACTTTATTTCACTATGTTTACATTGGAATTAATTAAATTCATGAAGTGGCTTGAAGGAAAGGAAAGTCTCTTTGGGGCTGAGCTGATAGGAAGATGGGATGTGATTCGTCTAATCACCTCCCTGAAGAACAAACTTCACTGAGGAGTGAATTCATTAGCAAGCATCAGTGGCAGAATATATACACTTTTATTATCTGAGAGACTTTATGCTCAAAACTCCAATCAAATTATAACCCCTAACATGACCCTCCAAGTACTACCTGTGCCTTAAGTTACAGCAAAGGGAAGCTGGTACATAAGCGCTTGTGTTTTAGGAAGAACTTTGGGAGAGAGTCCCTTTTTAGCATTCATAACTTGTACACTGACTAAGACTGTGAAATCCCAGGCCATGGCCAGAGATTTGAGGTGTTATAATAATAAAATAAAAACAGTGAAGCCAGCTCCGTCAGACCATCTGTAAGCTTGGTTTGATAAGATACATGTAGCAATGTGATTTAGAATGGTGCAGAACATAAAACCAGCCAGATCAGGTGAGACCAAATGTTCATCTAATGTGGATATCTGGAGAATAGCAAGTACACAGTGATATTTCAGAAAGACTGCCCCAAACTCCAGCAATTTGCAGCTCACTGACTCTTTGATCCTGAGGTCGTATCTTTGTGTTTATTAGCCCTTGGTGAATTATCATTATTACAATAATTTCAGATATTATTATTACTTTGTATTATTGTACTATTATTAAGAAAAACTGTTCACTCCTCCAGACCCAAAAAAAGAGATTCTGTAAAACCACACAAATGACTACATATTACAAAAAATAATATCCTTATACTCATTTCCATCTTATTTCTTTTCCTCATAGGACTTGGATTAAGTCCATCATCCAACAGAGAATGGGGTTCAGAAAGAGTGTTTTTCTGCAGCACTATGCACAATAACACCCAATTCAGACTTTCTGATACTCTTGTGCTAATAAATCATGACCACATTCCTTTTGCTCCAGCAGATACTCTTCCATAAACCAATATCACAAGCACAGATCAGAAAGCCATCACCCTTGCCTCGGCAATCATTTGACAAAAGGATACATTTCAAACTAATTTAGAATTGTCCTTACAGATTGGATTTCATCCAAGGAAAACTTGATGCATTTTCACATAAAATTGATTCTCTTCCTAAGAGAAATCAGAAGTCAATTGTTGTTTAAGCAAAAAGTGATGACTATTTTCAGCTCTGCCATAAAAACATCGACATGGGTAAAGAAAGGATTTTGTCTCTCTCGCCTGTCAGACCCTGGAGAATTCCTGCCCTAGAACATACTGCAAAATTGTCAGGGGTTGAAATATACCCAAAACACAGCATAACACACAGGTACAGGGTAAACAATATGTGCGATGAGCACAGCAAAAGAACTGACTTTGAATTCAGAGGAATCATCCATGCTATCAAAATAGCTCTAAGAATCGATCTCCTGAAGCCTCCTAGAAATTGTGAAGACAGAATATCCAATCCTGATTTATCTCCAATACTATTACACAATTATAGCCCTTCTCATCATGCCCATCTTCCCTGCTTGGGCTTTTATCACTTCAATTTCACTAGATTATTGGGAGGAAAGGCTGATATTTGGTCTGATGTTTTTCTCCTGTTCCAGTCTTTCTGTTCTTCTGTGTTTTTTTGGTTTTGTTTTTGTTGTTTTTTTTTTTTTTTTTAATATGTCTTGAAAATTCAGTGTCCCAGTAGTTTATCCCAAACAACTGTTTTTTTCCTGATGTAATTATGAACAGTTGTAACACTTTCAAAGAAGTCAGGCTGGGAATGTTGTTCCTCAGCAACTCCTGTCATGCTTTGTTATCTCATGCACTTTTGTTTCTTCTGTTTAATTTTTTTTTGCCTTCCTCTCATCTCTTGGCAAAATGGTTTGTTGTTATTTTCAGCAATGAACAGACAAGCAGGAGTAAAATAAGGCAGGGTGCAGAAAATGAAGAGGTTCACAGATGGGAAAAAAATAATAGGACTTGGTGACAAGCATGAAGTGAGCATCATCCAGGAATCAGCCATGAGGGAGCACTTATTTTCTGAGATTGCCTCTTTTCTCCTCAGAACCACAAGCAATCTCTGCAACGGTTGCTTTTCCTTCTTCATAGAGAGGGCTTTAAGTATCCACCATGCAATGTCTTTGAGTTGTACAATGCACATGAGGAGGAACTAGGAGAGGGAAGATACTTGCAGCCTACCAGCAGCTGGAGTAAAAAATAAAAGCCAGATTTTACATGGAGTTTTTCTGAATTGTGATAATTTTTCTATGTTCTGATATAGTTATGAGGAAGGGGTAAGAGAATTTTTCTAATAGAAAATGAATGGAGAGTTCTGAAAGGATAACTTTATGCTACCTATATTTTTAAGAGCTTTGTGAGCAAAACAACCCCAAACTTTTTTTTTTTTTTTTTTTTTTCTCCTCCATATGTACACAGAAAAGGAGAAGATTAATGGAATAGGAATGGACCTTTGTGTAGTTCTGAGATGCCCTTGCAATATTTTTGTCCTCCTTTTATCTGATTTACTATAAAAGGAGGTAGTCATAAGGTGCTTTATTTCATCCCATGTCACTCCACAGTACAGCTCAGTACCTCCCATTCATCTTCTTGGGAATAGCCTTCTTTCACATGTAGTGCTTATGGGGCAGCTTCTACTTTGCTCTAACATTGCTAGGCTGGAAGTAGTGGGGGAAAGCCAAATTGTCTGCTGAGCCAAAATCATCAATCTGATAATGCTGCAGTGACTATTAATGATGTATTTCACCTCAAAGAAAGAATTGACCAAAATCTCCAAAATTTCCTCATTTAGGAAGGTAGGAAAAGTTGACAGATAGATCAAATAGTAAAGATAGTACTGCTGTTTGAGAGTGTGTGTGGAGGAACTAACCCAGATGACAACCATGCTTTTCTACTGCTTTGTGAAATTTTTAATTTTCTGTAATTTGTTCATTTGCTTGTTCTGTGCACAGCTCAGCTGCATGAACCAGTAAGACTGGCCCTTAGGTAAACATGAGAATAAGCAGCTGCCACCAGGGACTGGCAGATCATGCTAATGCTGCTACTAGAGGAATAACTATCCAATCACATCTTTGGACAACAAGGATGACGTAGGACAAGTCCATCAGGCAAAGTCCACATAGTGCAAACCAGACAAAAAGACTGCAAGAAGACAAGAACCAGACAAGAAGCCAAAGGAGTTTGAAAAGCTACTGCTGACAGTTCAATAGGCATCAGGTACTGGTTTGGGAGACAATCCCCCGCTCAAATGAGTTGTCAGAATGTGAAATCCACGAGTCCTAGGAGGAGAGCAACTTCAACAGCATCTGGATCACTAGTAGAGAACTGCTACAGGAAAGACAAGTAGTTGAAAAAGTGTCCTTATACCTGAATCATTTGTGTTATTTATTCACGGACAACTATATTAAAGATCAAATCAAGTAGAGGGTAAAACCTTAGGCTTCCATTTAGTGAGCAAGATGCATTAACCATTTAGTTGCAGAGTCATCTATCCCCAAACTATTAAAAACAGAAAAAATCTAGTTTGTGTATGCTTTATATTAAATTACTATTTCAAATTTCACTCTGTATTTACAATTATTTTTTTCACTACATTATTTCTATGCGGTAAGACCCACTGACAGAGTTAAAATAGTGCCGCTTTTATAGTCACACAGAGACATATGCATTCTTACCTCTAAGAAAACAATGCAAGTGACCACAAGCTGCCAAGAGATAGCTAGGAGCAGTTAAGAGAAAAGGACAATCACAAATATCATAAAGAGTAGGAGAGTGGTAGTTAGTGTTGGCCAACACTGGTGTAATGTATGTCTTAAGAAATTAGGCTACAGATTTCTACTATCACAGATTTGTCAGGCTATACAGACATGCATTTTCAACAAATTCGTATGCCAAAAGCAAATAGCAAAAAAAAAGAAAAAAAAAAAAACAAGTATTGACTAATGCTTCTTTGGGCACTTCTCAGAGCTTGGCGCAATTATTCCATGGTTCAAAGCAGAGTAGATTCATACAGCTGTGTAGCTGCATCTGTCATTGGAGCATTTTGTCAGTCCATCATACTAAACCTGTAAAGTAGTCTCTTAAGTCTTGACATTGCCTTAGATATGGGCTTTTGAACAAGAGAAAGTTCAAAGTACAAGTGTGCTGACCTCATCTCCTCCATCCTTAGGCAATTCATACTCCCTCTACTATCCGCACTTCATGAAAGCACCCTGTTAATTATTCATGGGGTGCTGAAGCCTTTAAACTCCATTGATTTCATGTGTCTCGCTCTTGATTGCATCAGGTAAATTCATTCCTGTTTGATGGAATTAAGTATTTTGAATAATTAATATGGTAATTTATCCTGAGCTGAGGACTAAATGTTACCTTCTGCTGGGAGGAGTGTTGGGAGGGGAATACTCTTTAGGGCCCTTTTCCCAATTCTTTGAATGTCAACATGGTACTTAATGTAAGTATCTGTCTAACAGCTATTACTTCTATGAGAATATAGCACAAGCATGATGGAGAGGACAAGCACTACATGAACAGGCACTTATTCTTACAGTGTGCTTTTAATTGAGTTGAAAATAAGCAAAATTACTAAACAACTTCAAAGAGGGAAAATAATCTCTTTGATCAGTCAAGTTCTTCTCAAATGAACAGTGATTTTGCTTGTGCATTCTTCAAGAGCAGAACTGAGCACCGAGATCCAAGCTCTATTAAACACAGTATTTTACAGTAAGCTCTTGGAAATTTAATCCATTCACATTTTGACTGACCTAACAGTGACATATGGACCTTTCAGTTCAACCGAGCGAAAAGTAATCCCCTCTCTAATGGATATCAGCATCAGGGAACATTTCCACCTTTTCTCATTATTTACATTAGAATATATCTAATATTCAGAACCACTCATTTCATATGGTTTTACTTTCTTTCTATCCTATTAGTGTCTTTTATCTTCCTATTTCTATCCTCCAAGCACTCATAGTCCCCAGATACTGAAGTCATCAGCAAGCTGAACTGTTACACAAACCAACCTTTTACAACACCTCAAATCAAAGGAATTCTTTGACTTGTCGCTGATTTGAGAACTTTTTTTTTCTCTCTCTTAATATTTTTTTTTCTGCACGTTGGTGCAAATAAATCCTTAATCACTGGAATTAAATTCCTAAAGGCAAACAGAAATTCCTATTTTGTATTATTCTATATATGCCAGAGTTCCTAAATTCATTTTCTTTAGTAAGGTATGCTAAAGAACAAGAATTACTCCTAAGCCATAGACTGAAAGAGGGAATGATGAGTATATACAAAAGCAAACTTCACCATGAATGGACTCTTCAAAATGTTATCTGTTGTACCACTTCTGATCTAACTTTCTCTGATTTTCATTTATTTTTGCTGGTACTTGAGTTTATTTCTCATTTATATCGCTCAGAACTCCATGTAGTTGTCAAAGATAAAAACAAGAGCTGGAAATACTATTTATTCTTGTAAAATTATAGAAATCGAGGTGGTTTAATCATCTGTTATTTTTGGATGTTCTTCCACAGAGGGCTCAAGCCATATTACTTCTGCTGGTAGGCAGCAATATTTCATAATACACTATAAAGTCTACATGTCTGCCAGTGGCTACAGAGTGGTTTCAGTTCCATGGCATTATTTCAGTAGAGTCAGATCTGGAATATTAGCTTCAGCTAAAATTTCTTCTTGTTGGCTTGTAGCTATCTATATGAGTCTCCAAATAAGACGGAGTTGTGGATTGCATGTGACATCTATAAATCACACTTCTTCTGTCACTGGTGGTTTGCTAAGACCTTGTTATCTTCCCAGGTCATAGAAACCTCTGTTCTGACATCACTGTTTTGTCATCTCTAAGAACAGAAGGTTTCCATCATTGACAAATGTACACAGAGGTCTGGGCGGATCTGAAGGCTTCTGCACTTCCAGATATCTTCCAGAAGTCTTTTTTTTTTTTTGCTACAAGATGCCCATCTCTTTCCTGAAATGTGCATCTGTTATCCCATTGTGTAATCTGTTGATCTGTGAAGAGATATTTATTAACCAAAACATCCTGGAGATGCTACTATGAGATAAAAATTCTGCAAGACATTTATCCGTCTGTTTGCCCACAGTTCAAAGCATTTAATATCTAGAGCAATCTTAAATAATTCATTAGTGCTCAATATGCCTCATACCTCTGTTGAGAGCGCCAATAAATGAGGCTAAATGGGATTCCTGCTGATTTCTTGTACTCTTGTTGGTTTAAACTCTGATAAATATATGTTTTACCAGAAATGTAAACAGCATTAGGGAACAAATTTCTTTCAGTCAATGAAAGGAGTGAAAGGATTTTTCCCCTCTGTAACAACTAAGAAAGTCTTTCCTCTTCAGCCTCATATGTTGCTTTGAATTAAAGCTGTTGAGTTTGGATGTGCGACTGGTCCTTAAGAACCAAGCTGATCAGATCAACTCAAAGGCTTCAAAATTCAGCTTAAGAGCCTAAGCCAGCTCTCAAGTTTCTATAACTCCATGTGTGTGTGCTCTTAAGTAACAAAATAAAATAAATGACTTAAATGAAAAAATGCTTTTAAAATAAACATAAATAGAGGAACTATCTTCCTACAATTTAAACACTTGTCACAATAGGTATGTAGGTTTTATGTACATGAATACTCAAACATGGATCACATACCTTGCACTCATATTGTGCAAATATTGGGTCTGAACTTTGCAGCTGTCCACAGGAACATGAAAACTCTGTAATGACCCTAGAGTTTTCCTATAATCAGTAAACTTCTAGCAGAGGATCTCTATTAGCCCAATATCTTGTTTTGGATTTTCCATCTGTTGTTTGGAGATAAATTTGACCCTAGAAGGCAGGACATGGCTTATCTTTCAAGAGGTTTGGTAGCAAGGTCAAGAAGCACAGTGCATGACATCACAGATTATTATAGACAGGGAAAAAAAGAGTTTTTTTTGGATCCAAACTCCCCCTGAAATTGAGGCTAAATTACATATTACATTAAATGTTCATCTCCTCTTGTAGCTCCTTCATTGTCATCTCAATCCATAAACTGCAGTGTGTCTCCCACATATGAAGACCCCAATGCCTGCTGTCCCAGCAAGAGGCACCAGGTGCTTGTTTCCTGCAGGACCAGACTCAGCCAATGCCATCCTCTCTCCAAGGCCCTAACTAATGACAGAAAAACCTGCAAGTTCCAATGAAAATATCAGAGTAGGTAGATTTTCATATCAGCTCATATTGTAGGGTGGACAAGGTTGACACCAAATATGTCCAGTGCCAGCAACAGTTATGTTAGAGTCATCTCACCGCAAAGTGGACCCAATTTAATTGTCCACAGGTAAGAACCTCATGACACTTGCCATGACAATGTCACAGACATTGGAGGATCAGAAAGCTCAGGACTGACAGCCAAGTGGCAGGTTGCAAAAGAGATCTGATTGCTTCTAAAGCAAGAGGTAAAGACCAAGTAAGTGCCTTATTGGGCTGCAGAACACAGCCCCATTCAGAATTGCTTCTTGTTACTTTTATTTTTCCCAGTTGCAGAAGAGAGACTAAAATGTGGTGATATAATACTGAACCCTACAACAGCTCATCCTGGGACTGTGAGGTTAAGTAATGTTTAAAACTGCTTTTACAACCAGAGTGTTGTGGTTTCACAAGCCATGTTCCAGTTTATAAGTGAATTATAAATATGTAGGTATTTGTATTTGTGGCAAATTAGGGGATCTGTCTCTATACAATTAAAATATTCTAATGTATATATGAAATCTGTATATAGCAGAAATAGTATCTTTCTGAACACAGTACACACTCTAATCCTATATAGGTATATAATAGGTTATAATAGATTATATATGCATAATTACTATGTTATTATGATATATAGATACAATTTATGCAGGTATGTATATATATAAATTGGATATCCATGTTTCTTGTTCCTAATCTGTGAATTACAAGTGAATTGTTGAGTTTGACACATACACAGTCAGCCAAGACCATGCTATCCTTCTGAGATAGCTGAAGCATAAAGAAATCAGATTAGGCAAGCTTCTTACAGGTCTTACAGATATTCTTATTCTTACAGATAAATAAAAAATTGGATGCTAATGTGTGCCACCATGTGAAGAAAATATTTTATAAACATATAGAAATGGTCTTTCCCTTAACGTGACTATAGCCTCAATGCAGAAGTCAAAAAGTGGGATGGAAAAATGGAAATGCTGTAGCTGTACAATGTCTCGTAACATTTTGTAAGAACTGCACAATATTTCATAGCAACTTGACAGCAAAACAGGGAAAATGATTCTAGTCCTCTGTGTCCTAAGTAAATTTTATGTGTAAAAATTGGTACATGGACTGGAGAAAAGTACTGACTTATTACTAAATTTCAAGATTGAAAAATACGGATTTGGATTCTCAGTTTTGCCTCTGTGTTTTTGAAAACAGATATATTCCCCCCTGCCACTCTGGTTGGGTTAAATTCCAGTGGCGATCCAAACATCTGCTTGGCAAATCTCATGAGTTTTGATTTGTTATGTTTTAAGACCATGTGAGATAGGTATTGTTTGGGAGCACATCCATTTCATCTTGTCTTGGACAAGATAATATTCTAGACGGTTGCCCAAGAAATCTACAAAATGAACTTTCTATTTTGAAGACCTTGAAATCTTCTGATGGAAGACATTACCAGAAGTAAAAAGAATTTGGAATGCCAAAATCCAGGAAATCCAAACAAGTAAATGATTCATTTTCTCAGAAACAGAAGTACCGTTTTCTGGGCACCAAACACATTACTTGCAACGAAAAACACTGAGGATAGGGACTGTATGAAAGAAATAATATCATCCCAATTTTGCAGATATTAAAATTGAAGCCCAGAGAGACTGAATCATTTATCCATAACAGCGTAGGAGGTCTAAGATGGGAACAGAACTGAGATCGTCAATGATTCAATGGTTAAAAGATAAAAAAAAAAAAAAAGCTCTTTCAGGAAGTCATGTTGCTGAAACTTGTTTTTCATTGAGACTAGCAAAATTATTGTATTTCAAATGCTATTAATTCCATGACTTAAATTTAAGCAGTATCTTTTCTAGTGCTTTAAACATAATTTTATAAGACATTTTAAAAAATATCATTCTTTGACTAGTATCTAACCATACAGCATTTTCATATCTCGTAAAAAATAATTTTACTCAAAAATATGTGTTTGCCAGTAGCATTTAAATTAGATGTAAACCTCTATTTATGATCCCTTTCAAATAAAGTGAAATCTTTGGTTCTTCTGCTACTATGCTTTTGCTGGAATAGACAAGATAATTCATACTCCTTGAAAAAAGCAATTTTTTTTTTTTACAAAATGCTGATCCTAATGCTAAATTTGCAAAAGCTCGACTGTTTATCTTCTTTGCCCACAGACACCATACGGGGCATATGTAGGACACATTGAGTGACTGGAATTAGCAGAACTATTTGTGAACTGCATATGAATGCATAATTTGCACATAATTCTCTGTGATAATAGCCAAACTATAGCAGGTGATAGTACCATCTTTTTTTTTCCTAAGTTGGGGTTTATGGAAATGATTATCAACTCTGTAGTTCTCAGAGCAGAAACAAAATCAGAACCAGGACATTGTGAAACATAGCAGAAATAAACTGTCAAAACTCTAAAGCTCAGTGTAACTTAGAGTTATAGGAAGTCTCATTTTACAGAACTATGAAGGATATTTCGCTCCCACCCTCTCTAGTTTAAAACCCTGAATAAGCATTTCCTTAACCTTGGGGCTGACAGGGAATCTATGTGCTTGCTAAACTTTTATCATCTACGCTCTTGCTAAACTTCTTGCTAAACTGTTGGGGCAGTTCAGTGCATGCTAAAACGTGATCATGTACAAGACTGGAGTCTAAGTGGGATGAGAACCTGGCCCACAGGAAGGAGACCACACAGACTCAGTGCAGGGAGGACAAAAACATAGTAAAGGAGGATAAAAACTAGATATTCCTGCTCAAAGGAGATCTGTTATTGCATTCCAAAATAGAGCGATTTTGAAGGCAAAAAAAGTCCTTTGTCAGCTTCTTATGATTGATCTGTAAAGGCTTTTTTAAAATGTTGGCAGAGGAAAGAGACAAATAGGTTCAGAATTTCTATGGTGCTCTAGGTCGTCATCTTGAAATTCAGATGGACTTTTTTTAGGAAAAGAAGCAGCAGTCAAGGATTGTTTTTTTTTTTTTTTCTTCATACGATCTGACGAAAAGATGAAAATATGGAAGCAGCACTGACTGCCTCTTCAACTCCAACTCTGATATTGCAAAGTTTTAAGAGTAATTTATTTCAAATCATTGGCTAGAGAGTTCAAAGGGTGTTTAAAAACTATCAGATAAAACTTCTCGGTGTCTCCAGGGATGAGAAGTCACAGAAGAATAAGAGTAGGCTAGGACTATTCTCTGCACATTTTTATATTGCAGTTCCTTGTGGTGTGAACGAGCATTGATACTCACAGTCAGCAATTATAACTGATTCCATTCTTGAGTCTTGAGGAGACTGAGCTGCTGCTGAGTCAGATGCCGAAGAACAGATGAACCAGAAGACATTTGTACTTCCCAAAGTACTTCCCAAAGAAGCACTGTTGTAACATTAATGCTAGCCATTTACCAGCTGAAACGCAGTCTAGTGAGCATTCTTCCTGACTTCTTCTAGCCAATTCATTTAGGCTAGAATGTTAAGATTTGAGGAGAAAATATCTGAAAAAAAAAAAATCTGTCTTTTGCAACTATATCTAAGCATCACATCTGACAGCAGACGTAGGGAGATATACGTGATATTTTAGTGCTTCTGTTTGCAGTCATAAGAGCATAAACACAAACAAAAATGTGTACACATCAGAATACAATCACATTTGCTTGTGGTGAAACAAGTGTTTATATTAGGTAAGACCAAGAGGGATTTTTTGATACAAGTCATGGTTTTCTGGGATTTCAGGCAGAAGTTTCACCAGAACAAATAATATTCATCTACAAGTATTTCTTCTACATTGCCCTTTTGTACCTCATTTAAAAGGAGTAATGTTTCCAAAGAAGAATATGAGCTTATTTCTCCACTGTTCGGACTTACAACACCTTAAGATGACTACATTCCCCTGTCACAAGATCTCTGTTCAACTTAGCAAAAAAAGACATCATTAGGGATTCCAACTTTCCTCCAGATGCCTGAAGCGGAGATGCAGCTAAAAATGAGATAAGTGCCCTCTGAAATGAGACTTTCTCTATCTTCTCTATTTCATTCAGCCATGACTGCTAAAGCAATTCTGCACTGTGGGCAACTAATCTCTTTATGGGATGTTTTGTCATGATTCATCATCCAAAAACTATTAATTTTAAATCATACTTTTATCAAGTGTTTATTCTTTTATTCCCCTCAGGCTTTGTGATATCAATATAATGTCTGTCACTACCACCAACAAATGGCATCTTCCCTATTACCATGGAAAATAAAGACGCCTGAGAGGAAGTGACTTAGCAGGAAAGAGGCAACAGCTGATCTAGGAATAAGAGTGGATCTGATGAGTGAAAGAAAAAGGATTCTGCTGCCAGGTTTTCAAGAACATTTATGGCAAAGAAGAACTGAGCAAACAGGTTTTGAGCACGCTCAAACAGTTGCATAAGAATTATTTGTAAAAAAAAATGTCCCACCACACTGGATGATACCCATGAGCTGCATGCATTAGCTCACTAAGTACGTACTCTAGTGCACGCCAAAGTGGAGGAAAATGCTCCAGTGGTCTGTTTCAGACTTTGAAAGACTAGGAAGCCACATATGAAATTACTGCATCTCTGAGATGCAATAATTCACTGAGGTCAATCATGTCATTCAAAGAAGGATGTGATTCAGGAAGGTTTATTTATTTTCTTTAGCTGTTTGATGGCAAAAGTTTAACCTTCTGAAAATCCTGCACAGTGTATAACTTCTACAAAAAGGGAATATATTCATCTGATGCTATATCTGTTAATGAAGAAAAAGAATAAAACAATGCATAGAATGACACGGATTATATACATTTTACATATATATATATAGCCAGAGAATGAAGAAAAAGAATAAAACAATGCATAGAATGACACGGATTATATACATTTTACATATATATATATAGCCAGAGAATGAAGAAAAAGAATAAAACAATGCATAGAATGACACGGATTATATACATTTTACATATATATATATAGCCAGAGAATGAATATAACTAAATATCAACAAGTAAATGGTGAAGAACCTTAGACTCTATGGAAACCTGTTTAAATGTAACAGCAATAGTGGAAGCAAGATTTGAAGATGATAACGAAACACAAACACTAATGCTAGAACTGCCACTGGGATGAATAAGGAAGTTATGACCAAAGACTGAAAAACAGATTTACCTTCCTTCTTTTCACTTTTATTATAGAAAGAAGATTTGCAAGAACATGAATGTCTCTTCTATGACTCTCCCAATAACACTTTAAACCAATGGTAAATTTCAAACAGAAGTGCTTATAAATAAAATAGCTAAATAGCTTAAATTCTTCCAATTGTGATAAAAACATAGGTAGCTACGGAAAATAGAGAACGAATAATCACCCCTCAATACGAATGTGTACCTCAGATCTACACTCTTTGACTTAAACACATACAGTCCTCATGTTTGCTAAAAGTATGTCATGGAACTCAGTTTTTCTGAAACCAAAATGAGCTAATTTTGATGCATAAACCCATGGAAAAACAGGAGTCATTAACTCCAAATCTTATAGAACAATTTTTGTGTTTGATCCATTCTTACAAAGAGGACATGAGGGAAGCATTTCTTCCTTACTCTTTGTAAGATCACCTCACACTTTCTGGACTTCTCTCTTCTGAGATTGCTTGAATAATCAGGGACAACTTCACTATCTAACATTTTGTCTCCATACTTATTCTCATTGGAGCATTGGAAATTGCTAATTTCTGGTCTTAGAGCAGGAGTCTATCTGTGCCTTCCCTCTGGATCCTCACAGAAGAAATTACTTCTGGAAAGTGAATGACAGATACAAGAAAAAAAAAAATGCATCCACAGAAATCATTGCTTTAAAATCAATGAACAACAAATAGAAGATGGATGGCATATCACATCACATCCATTAAGTTTTCAATCTGATGACAGCATATGAACCTCTGACAGATTTGCACTTAAGTTCATGGATTAATCAAATGCTGCCTTTATTATTTCTCTGGCATGTTTTTCATTTAAAAGGTTGGATAGAAGGTATAGTCCTGTGGGTAGTTCCTGAACTGACTCCTTCTCAAGTACATTATCCCTAAATTATCTGTATGTTTCTAGCAACCTATCAATTTCAAAGCACAATACAGAAGAGAGAGAAGTATAGTTATATCTATGTTTTAGAGAAATATTGTGACAGAGCAACATATCCACCTTGTCTGGCTGTGATCATGCATTGCTTAAATACAGTTTCTCAAATATACATACAAGCGTTCTCTGAAAGTTACCCCACATCCTTCTATAAATTCTTCTTCACAAAAGAACAGATGTTACAGAAATACCACAGAGCCCACTTACAGAGGAGAAATAAGGCACGGAAGCAGCACAGGGGAACAAAATGAGAAATACATTTCATGCTCACTGCAGCGAAAGTTGCCACTTTCCTGACATTTTTTCTTTGTTTGTGATTATTTTTTTCCTTTGCTTAGGAAGATCACAATCTGCAACTGGCATATACAACACCCGTATAACAAAATTATCCCTGATATCTTCCAGAAATCTCCTAGACTGCTCACTTCCCAGCAGGTTCCCCTCTCAGCAAATTCTGAATGGATAAAATCTGTGATGGAATCTAGTAAGGCCTACGTTTATGAGTTTTCCAAAATGCTAACTACTCCAAGACCATCCCAGCTTCCACCTATTTTCAGGACAGAATTTCCTGAGCATGGTTTGGTTTATCTATGTACAAAAATGTGTTACCTTTTATTAAAGTACATGATGACACAGTGATTAAGAATTGTCTTAGATCCTCAGAGCTTTCTCAGTAAAATTACCATTTGGGAGATCTCCTCAATATTTATAGAAAAGAAACAAACACCATCCAAGAGATTGTTCAGGTGCCTCTTCAAAACTATTTAATGACAGTTATTGGGATCTGTCAGTGTCCACAGTAGTTTTGTCAGAGAATATGACAGTTATTTTTCATCTTTACCTCCTGTAACAATATTATACAGTGCTATTTCAATTTTTTTTTTTATTTTTTATAGTCAATTCTAACATTTTGATTTATAAAGGATCCATTACTATTACTCAGGCTTCTTTTGTTTTTAATGTTTGTGAGAAAAATGACTTATATGTAAATTATAGCTCCTTTAATCTAATGTTTGCCTATGTATTTTCGGTTTCTTTATCAATCGTCTGTATTTTTTTAGCTTATGAATTATATTAATTTCTAAAATGCTTGCTTTCTTGCATTTCTTTATAGATATATTTTTCAATGTCTATCTCCTTCTTTTTCAGCTTTTTTTTATAGCCCACTTTCATTTTCCATCAGCACAGGTCAATTATTAATCAGTATGGCCTTTCTTAAACTATAATTTTCTGAGTATCTAGTAAAACACATATAGTTCTTAAATTTTCATTTTTTCTTTGCCTTTCTAAAGCAGAATGAAATCAAGTAGACAGTGATTATCGCCATCAGCCCAATAGGTCATTCCACAGGTCTAGAATAAGTGCAGTCATATTGGCTTTCAAATAAAGTACGTTTTCCTTTTATTGAAAAAAAAAAAAGTGCAAGGACTTGTTTCTTTCTGTCTTTGAAATATTTCTGAAATACTCCTGCTCACATCTGTGAGCATGTATGTGTTGCTGAGAAAGAAAACAAAGCTGGACTCTGCTCTGCCTTCCAAGAGAGAAAGAGGGGAAATTCATTCAGTATCCTAGGGACTTCATAGGCAGATTTCTGCTTATATCTCCCAACATCAGCTGTAGCAGGTGTTCAATGAAACAAGTTATATCAGTTCAGTTTTGTCAACAAATTTACTTTTGCCTGCGATGCAAGAGCTAATAAAAAACAAAGTTCCCTCTTTCCTTCAGGTTTTCAGAAGTTTCTATCCCTTAACATGGCAGTACCAGCTATCACTGATAATCTGAAAAAAAAAAAAAAAAAAAAAAAAAAGAAGTGGGCTTGCATAGTTTATCTATTGCTTCATCCTGAGACCCACCAGAGTAGGCTCACTTTTCATTTTATACAAGCAAACTGTGAAGTTAATTTAATTAATCTTGTCATTGAAGATAGCATTAGAGCTGTTGTCCATCACAAGAGACAGTGGCTATTTCCATTTGGTGACAGAGGAGCTGCAGAACACAAAGTTCAGAAAGTGCCATGAAAACATCAACTCATCTAGTCCCTTATGTTTTTTCTATTGCAACTTTATTAACAGAAAACAATTATAGTAATTTTAGTAAGACTTTAAGATGTTTACGAGATAAATGATTCCGAAACTGTGCTCTCCACCTCGTACTGCCAGGACACTTTCTATGTTCTCCTGAAAAATTCTTTTTTTTCATCTCATTCTTTCTGACTCCATTCTCTGCGGACTGGGCGCTCCTTGCTTTAAAATCTTCCAGTTAACAGACAGGGTAAATGGTTTCATATTGGAGAGACCAATTTCCTTAAATCACACCTTCACTTAACAACTTCACCTTCTCAGACGGGGACACTTGGCCAGGTGCCAAGAAAATATTCTTCCACCTTTTTTTCTGAAGCAACTATACAGACATGACAATGTTGCCTGTCATTCTATCCTAACGATGTTTTATACTGCTCAGCAATTTGTGCCAAATTCTGAAGAAAGCTATAGCTTATAAAGTTACAAAATATCAAAGACTTTTATGAAAACGGATTATCAAAGTAGATGAGAACTACCCAAATTATGCTCCTCAATAAATTGCAAGCCCAGGTATCTTATTAGACAAAATAAGATAATAATAAATGCCAGAGGAAACCAGATTTTGTAGTTCCTCTATTCACAGAACGATTTATTCACTTTTCATTAAAGTCCTTTAAGACGATATGGCTAGTTAGACATGAGTTTCTTTTACATGTAGGTTTATGCTTTTCTCATTTTTTTTCCTCCTTTTCATTTCCAAACATACTTTGATTGGGCCACCATTCTGTTTAGCTGAGTCTTACAGAAATGCTTTATTTCCTGATATTGTCAAGTGGTTCTTCACCAATCAAACAGACAAAAGAGAAACAATGTTCATTTTGATACTGATCAGAAAACAAATTGCACTGATAACAGTTTTTGTCTTCTCAGTCACTACTCTGCATCTTGTGTCTTGTTGTCAAAAGAAAAATGATTTGAGCCTGATACTCTGTTTCAGAATGGTGGGCTCATGAAGTCTGTCTTCTGCTTGCCTCAATACTTCTTCACTAAAGAATCAATATGGTAATCTTTAAAAAATATTTACCTATAATAGAAATATATTTGTCTTGATGGATTCTTTCTTTCTACTCGTGTAATTGGTAGGTGGAATTCATTCACCTTATGTGAGGGATGGTAAACTGATGTCCCAGAAACCACAGAATCACAGAATGGTTAAGGTTGGAAGGGACCTCTGGAGATCACCTAGTCCAACCTCCCTGCACACACACGGTCACCTAGAGCACGTGGCCCAAGCCACATACAGGTGGGTTTGGAAGATCTCCAACTTCCATCACTTCCCTGGGCTGCCTGTTCCAGGGCTCTGTCATCTTCACAGTAAAGTAGTTCTTCCTCACTTGCAGATACAACTTTTGGTGTTTCAACTTGTACCTATTGCCCCCGTCCTATCACTGGCCCCATGCAGATATTATGGGAGACTGTGTCAAAACCCTTGCTGAAGTAAAGGTAGACAACATCCATATCTCTCCCATTGTCCATTCAGCCAGTCATCCCATCGCAGAAGGCTATTAGGTTCATCAAACAGGACTTCCCCTTTGTGAATCCATGCTGACTACTTACTAAGCTTACCCAACAGCTCTTTGTTCATCCATGCAGGTCTCCTGCCCCCCTTATTCAACTTTTTTTCTTGTAGGAATGCACCGATCTTGAGCTTGCAGAAAGTAGTTTTTGAATATTAGACAACTCTCCTGGGCCCCCTTCCATCTAGGACCCTGACCCAGGGGATTCCTCCAAGGAGCTCGATGAAGAGGTTAAAGTTGGCTCTCGTAAAGTCCAAGGTTGCAAACCGACTTCTTGCCCAGCTTCCTCCATGCAGGATCATGAAATCCAACATCTCTTGGTTACTAACTGCAGCCAAGATTGCCCCCAAGACTGCCCCCAACACTCACATTTCCAACTAGACCATCTCTGTTTGTTAGTAACAGGTCTAGCAGCACCCTCTCCCCTTGTTGACTCATCAGCCACCTGCATCAAGAAGTTATCATCTGCAATGTTCTGCAGGAACCTCCTGAACTGTCTGTTTCTGGCTGTGTGATTATCCCAGCAGACGTGCTGGGACCAAAGTCTGTGATCATGAGGTTTCTTGCAGCTCCCTGTAGAAGGCCTCATCCACTTCCTCTTCCTGGTCGGGAGGCCTGTAGTAAGCTCCAACAACAGTGTTGTCCCTGGTAGCCTGCCATTTACTAAATCTGGCCTGCAAGACTGGGGAACCTGTTCTTTGAGAATACTGGCTTCCCAGCAAGCTGGTCATACTGCAAACACTGGCTTCTGTTCTGTAGGAGTATGCATGCAGACCTGGATCTGGAATAGTTTACTGGGTTGGATGTGTCAATAGGCAAAGATGGTGTTGCTGTAGTTTGCAGCACCAGAATTTGGCCGCCAAATACTTTTCAAAGCACTTTTTAAGGTTTCTTATCCAAGTTAACCATCATTATGCTCGAAAAGGCTCAGAAAGGGCACCTCCTCTGCATTAAAATTCCTAGTCACATTTTATTCAAATTTCCCTCTCCATGCTGGCTTATCGAGTAAACCATTCATGGAATATTACAGAACTATGTGAGTCTTGAGTGTGTTTTGGTAAATGATCTCATGTTTTATCCAGAGGTTTGTGGTTTTCTTCCTTTAAAAATCTATGACATGGAAAGTTTCTTTCATTACATGTAAAATTGACTACATCTGTAATCATGATGCAATTGATGTGGCTGAAATTCTTTGTGACATGGCATCCTAAAAACTGATGTATTTTTTGAATACTTATTTCCTTCTTTTTTTCCTCCTTTTTTTTTTGGGGGGGGGGGAGATATTATCATGGATATGAAATTCACAGTACAGCAGTACAATTCTGTGAAAAAGAAAGAAGGAATTTCATTTAATTTTCCCAGTAATAACATTCGTGATTTAGAGGCTGCTGTATCTTCTTTTAAACATTGAATTCTTCATCTCAGTTCCTTCAGAGACCATGGACAAATGTATTTGCAAAGGAAAACAGATATATTGGAGAAGTAACAGTATCCCCAGAACCACTAATAAACGAAAATGTAATTATTGATCAAAATATATTTTCTTCACAACATTAATTTGAGGGGAACTATGAGTGTGATTTTGGCATATACACTACATAGGAAGAAAAATTATGCTATCTGAGAACACAGCAAAAGATGAACTGAAGCAGAACATTTTTTTTTCCCCAGATTGGCTTGTAGCTCATTGCTTAAAGGCTAAAAAATGCCCCATTACAATATTGATTGCACTTTGTTATTGTGCTGTAATGATAAAAAAAATCAACCACATCATCAAAGCATTAAGTCTTGATTAATCATTCTCAGAACCCCAGGAATAATATACGAAGCATTTATTTAAAGTGTCAGTAGAAAGATAATTTAAGATTCATTTGTTATTCAACTGTAAGTTTTCCTCTTACTTTTCCTGGGATTTCTAATCATAACTTGGGAGGTTGTGGAGTCTTTTCTCTGGAGATATTCAAAACCCTCCTAGGCACAATGCTGTGAAGTGTGCTCTAGGTGACCCTGCTTGAGCCAGGGGTTTGGACTAGATGATCTCCCAAAGGCCCTTCCCACCTGAACCATTCTCCGATTCTGTTTTATCCATCACTGTGTGAGAAATCCCCAGTGAATTTCTGGAGCTTTCTGAAGTTGGGAAAGCGGGAATCTCATGACAGTTTCATGAGAAATTTAATAAAACATCCAGGGAACCAGGCCATCACGCAATGAGAAATCTGCAGAAAGTCTTATGTCTTTATATTGAATTGTCCCCATTGTATATTTAAAAAATGTGAGGAACATCAGTAAGTGCACTCCAGATTTCTTCACCCACAAGTGCCCTGCCTTGGCACATGAGTGACCCAGTGCAGTGGCCACCAGTATGCACATTAAGCTGTAGAACATACTGTGAGAAATCTTTGATGGATTACACACATCCCTCCAGAATTCTGCACTCTATTGTCTTAGTATGCTGGGTGACACTCTCCTGTCATGCTTTTCCTCGGCTGCACAACACACACATGATTTATCTATTATTTTCATCCAGGCCCAAGGCAGGGAGTATCCTAGATATATGATATTAAAATAAAGTCATGGGTGATGCAAGATAAGATTTACATTAAGGTCTGAGCTTGCTTTTCCCATGTTCCAAGCCCTAAGATAAGGCCAAAATCCATCTGGAAAGCTGTTTAACTATTATTATCACACAGCTGTATTTAAACCAGCAACCCCAAACTCCCAACAGGGCTTATTAACTTCAGGCTGTTGTCTCATTAATACGGATACAGGCTCAGTATCTCATTCTGTCCCAGTTGGCAATGATCTCAAGCAAACTCAACTTTAGGTTTTGCTGGAATAAAATAAAATAAAATAAAATAAAATAAAATAAAATAAAATAAAATAAAATAAAATAAAATAAAATAAAATAAAATAAATAGTATAAATCCTTTAATTCAGGGAGGACAAAACACTGATTCAAGTCAAAATTATATATAAAAAAATGCATTAGAAATTTTTTTACTGGCTTCACTGTCTTTGAATTTTGCTTTCTTAACTTCCACTTGCAAATGATTCATGAGTAAAATAGAAATGAGAAATGCCACTCTTTGTCAAAGTATGATTAATCTATGGCAAGGAGGAAGAAACCTTTCAGTCTATCTAGGACAGTTACAGAAGAACAAACACTTAGAGTTTATATTCCTGCCTGTGAGCAAGGCTTTTGCCTGGGGGGATAGCCTTTGTTTTGGATGAAATGAACACAATTCAAGCTGTAAAAGAAAGTAAGCCATGAGGAAATTTTCAAGCAGATCCTACAGATGAGTGAGATTGTAACAAATCTGTAGTCACTGAGGACTTTGTGGCTGTCATTATTCCACTCTGTTCTAGTATCATCACCATGATGTATTCTGTTCTTTGTCTGGGAGAGTTCATAGTTTATACTTTCTTCTTTTGCTATTTAATCTACTTATTCATGTTCTGACTTATTTATTTCTGAAGAAAGAAAAACCCTGTTAGTTATTTTAGGCTGACATTTGAGAGGGGATAACTTCATATAACAATACTGAGGTGCTTGTTTTCAAGTTTTCCAAGTCTTTTTTGTTTGCTTGTTTGAAAAAAAGAAGTCTTTCTTACCATTAAAAAAAAAAAAAAAAAAAAAAAAAGTGATTTCAGTTTCTTCAGAGGAAAGGAGTAGCACGCCCATGACATATACACATATCTATGCACGTATATGGTTCTATTGAGCAGCTTATGTAAATGGCTTGCACACAGAAAAAAAAAAGAGTAAGAAAATACAATATTATAAGTAGAAATGAGATCCTGCGCATCCTCTTTGCCTCCTGACAGTACAAGGTACTTCTTTCTGTCATATGCTCCATCCTGCTAATGCCTTGAATTTGTACTTCTTCAGTGCTCAGCTTTCTCCTGCTGCTCTGCTAATGCTTGCCCAAATAAATCCCTCTTGTAACATATTTTGTTCAAAAATCTTTGATAGCATCCACATAAAAATATTTACATGGTTAATTTTTTTATCTGATAGAAGACAATAATGTATTGCATTCTAGAAACACATACCAGAGCTAACAGGCACCCCAACATCCCATTGCTATAGCTCTGATGTGTTTTTTAAAGGTATAACTTAGCTATCTAGAGTTTTATATGGTGTCTTCTTCTGATACAATCTTTGAAGGCAAATACCCCCCAGCAGTATGGGGGAGCCTCAATATTCCCTCTGAATATAGAGATATCTCTAGGTGGGAAGTTTCATAAAGCTTTTTGCTACAGCTTTAAAATCCTATTCTTACAGCTTTGAAATCCTTTGTGCTGGTACTGACATTAATAGAGGTACTACTAGTATTACATAGGAGGAATGGAGAGAATTGATTCATGTCTCTCCACCCCTTATGGCAGTTGTATCCAGAGGCTGCAAGAGGTAGAGATTATCTGATCTTAAATAGATTTAATTTCAAGAAAACTAAAGAGAAATACATCATTTTCAGCATCCAATAAAAAGAAATTGATAATTTTCCATTTAAATAGGATCATAATAGAAATATAAATAATGTCGCTGTAAATAGCAGATGGATTTGCCATGATGCTTTTTATTGTAATAAATGATGTGAACGCATCTGCAGAAGCTGTTAAAAATTGGTTTTCCTCTCAATTAAAACTGTATTAGATTCTATTTTTTAGAGTATATCTAACGTAGAAAAATAGTCTCCTGAATGTGGATTATTTCTTCATTACCCTCTAGAGAAAATTATTCTTTCCCTGGGGAAGTGTAATCTATATTCCTTCTGTTCTTTTTTAACTAGATTGTGTTTGCAAATACAATTGTATTAATAAGACTCCCACTTCCTCAAAGTCTTACATAACTTTAAATATAGCATTTTGGTAGCACTCTTATGACAAATGTATCTATCACTGCAGGCACTCCAAGACCAATTTTTCAGATCTACATGCAGCTTTTTAAGGCCAAAAAAAATGTGTTCACTGTGGCCTGGGAGAGTTTAGTGCATAATGACTGCCATTCCCTTTTCAATTTAGGTGAATATATGTATAAATCCAGTTAGAACTGCTGCTAACTGTTTTTGTAAGTAGTAATTTGCTTTGCTTACACAATAATAGTTGCATGTGTAAATTAGAAGCATAGTTACACCTAGACATTTACATGTGAAACTGCACGAGTCCTCAAATTAATATAAAACACAAAACTCTAATGTACTAGCATATATTGACCTGATAGGCTAAGTATGGAGCACTACACTGCTATTTTTTCCCCTTTCAGATCCTGTATTCTGTAGGCTGTAGTCCCAAAAGATCATGTTATGGCTACTGGACCTTGTACTCACAAATAGAGAGAGACTTGTTAGAAATGTGAAGGTAGGGGGTAGCCTTGGCTGCACCGATCCTAAGTTGGTGGAGTTCAGAATCCAAAGAGGAGGAAGCAGGGATGTAAGTGTCCTTTTAAAGTGGACTTCAGGAGAGCTGACTTTGGCCTCTTCAGAGACCTCCTCGGAAGAATCCTGTGGGCTCCTCTTAACTGAGACCCTATAAGCAAAGACATGTTGTTCCTTCATATTTTATGTTAAAACAATGCATCCAAAAGCTTGAAGAACTTGATTTCACAGAATTTCACAGATTTATCTAGATTCCTCTTTAGTCTTCAACAGGAGAGGAGTTTTTATAGCTTCAGTGTATGATACTGCAACTTTTGTCCAATTATCTGTAATTTGAAGAAGTCGCATGGTTGAAATCTCAGTGCATTGCACTATTAAGTATCCTCAGCACAAAAATATGATAATTCACCTTTCTCTCTATTCTTAGCAGAATATGTCTAAGCAACCAGGTAGAGAGTCAAGAATCAATCTTTTCATTCAAACTTTATTGAAGTTTTAAAACTGGGGAATATGGACTTTCTTGTTGCTGTAAGCACTATCTACTGTAACAAGGATATGCACCTGGCTGTAAAAATGAGGTTGAGGAAGTTAGCGGCAATATTAAGTTGTTTCTGTGGCTGGATTTTATGTATTCAGTATTTTCACTAGTAATGCAGATGATGGCACAGGGAAAGTACTTCAGGCAGTACAAAGAAAAAAAGTAATTAAGACATTTAAAAGGACAGGATTAATGATCATAATGACCAGGTGAAATTAACAAAAGGAGCACCGACTGACAGAGTGAGTCTCTTAAAGAGGAATTCAAAGCTATTTTCTTAGAGAAACTATAATCCAACATACAATTTTAACACTGAGAAAGGAAGGAAAGGTAGTGCAATAGCAGGGAAATGCCTGACATTACCATAGAGCCCATCATTTTGAGAAAATATTAGGAGAAACGGGTTGTGTTAGTCAAACATGATGTGGTCCATCACACGGAAGTAAATGACAGTGTGAAGCTGAATGGGATGTGTGTCCTCCTAATCAAGGAAATTGTCAATTTTAATGAGAAGACCTAGCAAAACTCTTCAGAAAACCTAAATATTCCAGAAAGGAATGTCACTTCATCCCAGTGACATTCTCATACAGCTGCTGTCTCAGAGATGAAACCTAGGCTTTCCTCATACCTTGCAATAATCTCTTGACCAAATGTTTGTATTTTGCAATTTCCTTTAGTCAATTTTTTTTCTCTCGCTAAAACTTTTACCTGTGGAATAGAGATGTTAAATGGATGTGCATTTTTTTCCCATTTTGTGCCCCTCTATTTACATCCATAAGGGATATGAGGAGGATAAGGCTAGGATAAGGGAGTTCATGGCTTTTGGGATATTGAAGTGCTTTCCTCCTTTCTTTAAATACTATCCTCAGTCCAGGCAAAGTCCCTCCTCAGTTAATTTTTCCCTTTCTAGCTTTTTTTTTCTCCATTATCTGAGGAAAAGACTGAAAGAATATATCTTGGACATGAGTAGTATTCTATAGAGATCATTCTTCACCTTTATCATGACCCAAGACACATTAACTCTGATCAGGTCTTAATTAAATAATTTTATTTTATTTTGCATGCATATTTCTTTTAGGGAAGATAGATAGGTAAGATACATCTTACATATACAGCAAATTCATTCATTGTGCATCTGCCTCAAAACTATTTTCCAATCCTGCTGTTGTCACTACATCACAATGCAAAATTTTCTACTATTCATAGCAATAGTATTGTCCTGTCAATTCAAAAGCCTCATGGAGTTCTCAGGAGTCAGAGTCTGCTCTGACTTCCTGAAGAAGGCAGGTCAGATAAACACACTTTTGGAGAAACAGGACAAACTTAAGTGAGACACTCCTTCCAGAAAGAATACTTGCATATGCACTGTAAAGCTTTGGAGATTGGAGCATTCTCCATGACCACTGGAGGTTCTGCTGTAATGTTGATTGCCCACATATCTTTAAGAATTCAAAGCTTGTTTCTAATTTGAATTTATATGGTTTTTGCTTCTGGGCTCTATTTCTTGTTATGTCCTTCTCCACTAAATTAAAGATCTCTTTAGTACCTATGTGGGGATATTTAGACTGTAACAGAGTCACCTATTGATTGTCCTTTTTTTTTTTTTTTTTTTTTTTAAGATAAACAGCTTGAGCTCTTCATATCCTGTTAAGTAAGACTTTCATCCCCAAAATATGTACTGAAAAGCAATTAAAAATGTCTCCCATAAATATTCAACAAAATCATGTGGCTACTCAAAAGGGGATACTTAGGATTCACAGAATAGATTCACAGAATATTTAAGGTTGGAAGGGACCTCTAGAGATCATCTAGTCCAACCTTCCTGCTCAAGCAGCCACACCTACAGCATGTGGCACAGGGTGGCATCCAGGCGGGTTTTGAAGACCTCCAGAGTAGGAGACTCCACAACCTCCCTGGGCAGCCTGTTCCACTGCTCTGTTACCCTAACAGTAAAGAAGTTGCTCCTCACCTGGAGACGGAACTTCTTGTGTTTCAGCTTGTGGCCATTACCCCTCGTCCTATCGCTGGCCACCAGTGAGAACAGCTTGTCCCCTTCCTCCCTGCATTCTCCCTTCCTGAACTTATACATATTAATCATATCCCCTCTGAGCCTTCTCTTCTCCAGAGAAAAAAGGCCCAGGCTCTCTTCATACGAGAGATGTTCCATTCCCTTAATCATCCTGGTTGCCCTTCTCTGGACCCTCTCGAGAAGCTCCACGTCCTTCCTATACTGGGGTGCCCAGAACTGAACACAGTACTCCAGGTGCGGCCTCACCAGAGCTGAGTAGAGGGGCAGAATCACCTCCCTTGACCTGCTGGCAACACTCCTCCTGATGCAGGCCACGATCCCGTTGGCCTTCTTGGCCACGAGGGTACCCTGCTGACTCATGGTTAACTTAGTGTCAACCAGGACTCCCAGGTCCCTCTCCGTGGAGGTGCTTTCCAGCAGGTCGACCCCTAATCTGTACTGATACCTGGGGATATATTAATCTATACAACTGTAAGTCGTTAGATCCAAAACAAGAAAGACATTTGAATATGGAAAGTACAAATCTTTAAAAGACAGCCTGCAGGAGAGAGCTGGCTACAGAGAGGTTGAACAATTTGTGTTCACAAGAAAAAAAGAAAAAAAGAAAAAAAAAAAGCATAATAATTGCTTAAAGAGATAGTCTAGAAAGGCCCAGCAGCTCCTACTGTCAGGTTGTTACCATAAACGGAACAACTCATGCTGTGAAGAACTGGAGAGATTTCACCAGTAATGGCTTGAGTGTAGCATTAAAAGAAATATCATAGCTAAGCAATCATTCCGGGACTAGAAGTGATTGTCAAGGAAAATCAGGGTATTGCTGTCCAAGGAGTTATTCCAGTGCTATTATTGCAAGTAGGATAATACAGTGTGTTAGAAAACTGCAGGGAATGGCTGGAAAAGAAACATAAGATCCCTTTTGAAGCCAGAAATCCATGCTTAGCTATTTTAGGCCACATCAAACAAGCTTCCCTCATTTCGATATGAATAGAATGATGTTTTTCCATCAGGAAACCACATTAAAAGTCAACATCCCTGAAGATCAGAATGAATATCTTATTTTTACTAAAACCCAGAAAATCAGCATCAAACCTGGACAACTGGATTTGCTGGATCTCATCTTTCTCAGCCAGACATTATAGTCTGGCTGTATTGAGTTTAATTAGAAAAGCTACCTGATAGTCTCACAATAGTGCCAAATCCCCAACTCTTCCACAGTTGGGCATCGCACCATTCTCGGTCGGTGGAAATTGGATATCAACCAGTGGACATCAGAAGAGTAAGTTCATATCTGCAGTGCCATCAAATGAAGGTCTGTCCACAACTCATAGATAAGCAGGTATTGCTGGTTGGAGTCTAGGCTTTGATGGATAGGTAGGGGCTATATCTGGATAAGCAGAGAGGGGAACAGCCATAGACAAAGCTTTATCATGAAGGTGTTGAAGGTTCATTCCCTATGAGTGGACAGGGAGGTGGATTAGGAAGTGGCTCAGTGACAGGGTGCAGAGAGTGGTAGTCAGTAGTGCGGAGTCCAGTTGGAGGCCTGTAGTTAGCAGTGTCCCCCAGGGGTCGGTCCTCGGTCCGGTCCTGTTCAACTTATTCATTAACGACCTGGATGAAGGCATGGAGTGCTCCCTCAGCAAGTTTGCTGATGATACCAAACTGGGAGGAAGAGCTGATAGCCCTGAGGGCTGTGCAGCCATCCAGAGGGACCTGGACAGACTGGAGGACTGGGCAGTGAGAAATCTCATGAGGTTCAACAGGGGCAAGTGCAGGGTGCTGCACGTGGGGAGCAATAACCCCGGACACCAGGACAGATTAGGGGTTGACCTGCTGGAGAGCAGCCTCGCAGAGAGGGACCTGGGTGTCATGGTGGATGACAAGATGACCATGAGGCAGCAGTGTGCCCTCGTGGCTAAGAAGGCCAACGGGATCCTGGCGTGCATTAAGAAGAGCGTCTCCGGCAGGTCGAGGGAGGTGATCGTCCACCTCTACACAGCCCTGGTGAGGCCACATCTGGAGACTGTGTCCAGTTCTGGGCTCCCCAGGACAAGAGGGATGTGGAGCTGCTGGAGAGAGTCCAGTGCAGGGCTACGAGGATGATCAGGGGCCTGGAACATCTGCCCTATGAGCAAAGGCTGAGAGAGCTGGGCCTGTTCAGCCTGGAGAAGAGAAGGCTGAGGGGGGACCTGATCAGTGTCTATAAGTTCTAGACTAGATGACCTCTGAGGTCCCGTCCAACCTCAAGCATTCTATGATTCTATGATTCTGTGATTCTGTGATTCTATGATTCTATGAACAGAGCAGATGAACCTCTTGCTCTGAGAATGAGATTCCCAAGGCTGCCTATGGCTTGCAGTCTTCACCAGGTAGGTCAATAACTCATGGATTTGCAGCTCAGTTTCTCCCTACCTGCCATGAGGCCACACATGAATCTGAGGAAGCTGATTTGTGACCCAACTGATATCCGGTGCAGATGGTCTCTCATGCAAAAAGGAGATGCTGGACTTAATATATATTTATGAAATAATTATCATCATCTTTTGACTTTTTCATCATATACAATCATACTCTTTATGAAGCATTTATAAATAAAAATTTTTTTAAAAAAAAAGGAAGAGTCTAATTTGAAGTTCACATAATTTCCATACTCACCATGTTATGTAAAATAATTTGTCTGAGAACAGGAAGAACAAAACTTTACAGAATCCAGAAAATAGGTGATTTCTAGTGTACCAAACAAAGAGTAGATCTTAGCTCTCTGAAGTCTGCCTTTTAGCAGGTAAATAGGGGACTGTCTGCATGTTCTGTTACCTCGTTGTATACAACAGGACTCCTGTGTTCTACATTCCAGAAATTGTTTACTTTTAGTGGAAAATTTGTTTTCCTAGTCAGGCAATGTCATGAAAATGCATGCTTGCATGCATGTTTGGGTTGTGGAGTAAGGAAAGTCTGACAAAATCTAATTTCCCTGAAACAAATTAGAACATTTCTCTCTCCTGTTATTTTTATTTTAGCGTAATTAATAGATCTAGGTTGTCTGCAGTGGTAGTTGCAGCAATCAGTTCAGGTTAGCACAAGCCTTTAATTTCATACAACCATAAATGTTAGATTGGAGCACTATCAAGCACAGTCATTGTTTACAGCATATCCATCTTCATAAGCACTTGACTATAAACAGAATATCTTTCCGTTGAGGCTTGCTTAAAAATATCCATCAATATGCCTTAGAAATGCTGGAAAATACTGGGCAGGGAAGCAGGGAGGTGTGGCTAGAAGCAGTAGATCTTAAAGGAAATTTCAAAAACAAAATGTCAGTATAAACCATTCATCTTCTTCTAGTACTTAAACATCCAGCTAAAACAGAAAGTTTACCGTGCATAGGCTCTGAGTTAGGAATGTTGTGCCAGCACAAAGCTTCTACCTAGGAAGAAAAGGATAAAGTATGAGGCAGAGTGGGAATGTTGGATTTGGGAGAGAAGTGGTAATAGGATGGAACGGGGACTGTGTGTAACCATTATTCATGGAAAATGAATGGTGAAGGTAGGAATGAAAATCAAGTGTTCTCCTGCAAATCATTAAAAGACAGAATGATTTGGTCTCTGGCCTTAAAGGAGAGGTTGGAGGAAAGATCAAATTTGAGTGAAATCTTACTTCGGCTTCCTAAGCAAAGACCTTGTTCTGTCCTCATGTTATGAGAAACCAATTCTGCTGTCCCCCTCTATGAAGGAGTAATGAATTTAAATCTATTTTTGGTTGGAAGAAAGTCATATTGGAGGTAAGGAAAAGCCATACAGATACCACAGTTTATATAATGAGATTTACTCTTGTTTCCTCATTCCTTACTGGTGGCAATTTGAGTACATCTACAAGGATGTACTTCATCAAGTGAGCACATACTGGTCAGTGGGACTAGTGACACAGAGTACAGTGGTAGTATTTTTTTTTTTTTTCTATAGTATGCTACCTAGATAAAGCATAAATAAAAAGAATTGGAGAAGAATTTAGATATTTATTTTTACAGGGCAAGAAGAATACCCAGGGTTTAAGGAGGAACCTGCTAACAATAAATAAGACTTAGAGTTAGTTTAATCTAGTGGTTGCGTCAGCAAACCCAAGAAAATGCTTCCGACTGCTACTGTTTTGTTGCTTCTTGTTGAAGATACCAGTCTAGGTTTGTTTCCCATTTTTTTCAAATCTACCTAAAGCATGTTTTAACAACTACCCCAGAGATGCATTTGAGGATAATAATCAAGTATATATCTCCCCTAGAGTTCATTAGGTTTAGGAAGTCAAACACATTGAATTATTTGATCTCTTCCTATTTTATATATCACTATCATAAATGTTACCCAATACCAGGAGAGCCATTAGAAATGAGGAAATGGGAAACATTCATGAACATATGTTTTCCTTGCTCCTTTCCCTAAAGAGGACAAAACTGTTAAGCTGGCATTTGTGATAATGCATTATGGCAGGTGAATTAGGCAAAGAGTTAATTAAAACCTGAGAGTTAATTAATGAGATCCATTGCACATTAAAGATCATTACTTCATCTGAAATGAGTAATTAGTGGGTTCCGGTGTGTTTTATTCTCCTGGGTGTTTTGCTGACATGCCACATAAGTCATTCAACATTACGTAGATAATCCACTGATCTCTGTATTTACTGTGATTATTGTATAATTGTGACAAGTTCATCCACATAGAGGAGATTCCTTGCTTAAGAGCTTTCTTCTCAACTACCTATTCACATCCCCCTCATCTGTCTCTGTTTATCCCTCAGTTGAGACATTTGTGGCAATAGTTTCCAAAAACTGTTTTATGTGGTGATTTCATTCATCTGGCAAGGTGTTATCTTTCCAATCACACCAATAACAGAGTGTGAGGCTTAAGAAACTTGCCTTTCTATCATGCCTTCACTACCTCCATGTTGTGTGGCCATGGGCAAATTTGGCTCACATCAATTCCCAATCCATGTCAGCCAAGACCATAAACTCCTGCAACAAGAAATGTTTGATGATTGGGCTATCAAATAGGAGAAACACTAACCATTTTTAGGGTTATATAGCTGGTACTCGCTGAATCATGTCCCTTGCCTTTATTTTTTCTCCAAAGGGAAGTTCCTTGGAAATCTTCCAGCACAGAAGCAACATTGATTGAAGCTGTTATTGCTGACAAATGCTGAGCAGGTTGACATTTCTCTTCCTGTTTGCACTAATTTGCCATGGATTTTGTGAGGGAAGCCCCTGAGAAAACAATCTGTGTTTGTCGTCATGCAGTGGCATAGACAATGTACAAACACAGATCAACAGATTGCTCCAAGATTTGTTAAGCTTTGCTTGATCACTATTTGCTTTTATCCAGAAAGGCCCTGGAGGACCAATGTAAACTTGTCATTTTATATCTTGCCATCCCCTTCTGAGCACATTGTTCCTCTCTCCCTTCACAGGGCTTCTTCATGAGGCCACGTTTCACAAACACATATTTCTACATCTCTCCTCCACATCCCCATTCCATCCAGATACCTTCTGGATGATGCTTTTGGATGCACTTTTCCCAAGATTGCTCCCTCCTTCACCTCCGCCTTTTCAAGCTGTTACTTTTCTAAATCCCTACTGCACTCCCAAATTTGCCAGGTGTTTTCCATCCAGCAGCACTCTAGTCAGGAGCTATTATCTGCAGGACTCTCTGATGTTGTTGATTTCACTTTCAGCATCAAAAGACGGATCTCTCCTGCTCTGAGTGAGATAGATGCTTCTTGTGAGTCTATTTTCTTAATCTGAAGAACCCTTGAGAAACCAAACCAAGGACCATCAGAGACCACACCAATGTGATAGGTTAAACTGATGCTGGATGGGAGAAGTTGAAGAAAAAAATTCTTCAAAGCTTCTGCTACTTATTTTTTGTCATCTCTATTCAAGCAGTAATCTCAAAAGCTATTTCTCTTCTCTTTTAGATTTAGGAAATGCTTTTTATTGCCTCCCACAAAGGAGGTGATAACTCAAAATGGCTCTGCTGTTTCCTGTACACTAGGGTTTTTGTACATTTTCAAAAACTGCAGACCTCCTGAAAATTGTCCACTGGCAATAAAACCCTCGGAAGTGTAAACAGAATCTTACTGGGGTTGTACTTTACTTTTCAGAGTTTTTTTATTTGGTTTTTTTTTTTTTTTTTGCTTGTTTGTTTTAAACGTTTTCTGCAGGATGTTCCCTCAAACACCCTTCCTGATCCACTGTTCATCATTTTAAACCATTCCTATGCGCTGCCCATGAAGTGATGGTAAGCCTTTTTTGAAGTATGAAGAACATAATACAAAAATACACTTCATAAACTCAGTCTATGTTGTTTAAAGGATTTAGTATTTCATGAAGGCTGATTCACAGGCAGTTAGGCCTAAAGAAGGTAATCATAGCTTCTGGATATATTTAGAAAATCTTTCTCTGCCAGTGTGGATTATGATCTTTATTATCAGTTAGATCTGCAAAATACTAGGTGTCAGATAAGAGATGATTTTTTTCTCTCAAATCTTTAGAAAAAAATTAAACTTGGAATAAATATTTTAGTCTTAACATCATTTCAGCAGTTATGCTCATGGTGATATAGTGAAATACTATTAAAGAATATTTAAGATCATGATGTTTTTGCAGTGTAGCAGAAAAATGCTGAAGGGTATGAGTGACAACAATGCTGCCTTCAACTTAAGAAGTTCCTCAGTAACAGGAAGTTACTGAGAACCAAGTTCTTGTTCTGTCCTTGTGTATGTTACTAGCAATCACTCTTGGCTGCTTTCAGATAGAGGATACTAGGCTAGACAGACATCTGATCTGACCCAGTGCAGCTGATCTTATGCTATATGCTTCTTTATAGAAACGGGTATGTGACTTTTGCTGCAGTAGTTTTCCTTCTCTGTAGAAACTTGAACACTGTCAGCACAGGAGGTGCTCAGGAGCTGGAAAGACATGTCCACAACGCATATAAATTCAGCAGCCGAGCTGAGAGGGCAGATCCGTAGTTCTTGATCTACTTAATTCCCTGGTGCTACAGAGTTACTAGATCATGCAACATGAGAAATATAACTTCCCATGTTAAGACAGTATAAAGCTGCCAACAGGGCTATCATGGCACAAGATCTTCCTGTTAATTTAAATCCCCATTGAAGAACAGAAACAGAGTCATTGTCACAGATACTGTTGACATTGGCATGACCCTGTCACCCCAAGAGGACCCAGTTTAGCCTTGCTCTGCAGTGTAGCAGTGGATCTCCTGCTTGAAGAATGACCCTAGAGCTTGCCTGCTTTTAGCTCTGGAAGATGCAAGAATGGGTTTTGTTGCTCTTCGCCATTTGAAGGTTTTGCTATGCAGCTGGCAGTACCAGCTCTGCAGAAGGTGAACTCACATCCCACAGCCTAAAGAAGCAGTAAATTGACTAGAGACAGTAATGATTTTGCTTGGGTTTGAAGAACAACTTTCAGGTGATGCTGGATCACTCTCCCAGAACAGCCATGGATGTTTTTTGTGTCATCCTAGTGCCTAAGTCCTTCATACTGCCCTGGTCTCTGAGCTCCACTCACACAATATCTCTAGGACCTGTAATAGCTGTTGAAAGAAAGAGAGGCTGAAAAAAGTTCTGCAAACAATGGGAGTGCTAAAAGGCCTTAATGCAGAAATATCAGCATAATTTAATTGCCATTGTAAATGGGAGACATAAGTGAAGTCGTCAGTCTCTAAAAAATCCCCTGCTGACAGCCACCTGATAACATCGAGGAGGCAATTAATTGACTCTAGGGATGTGGCAGACAAGCAAGGTTTAAAGAAAACCTAGTAACATCTTTTCCTCCCATGTATTTTCATATGTCTGGCTCCAAGTAATGCTCTGCCTCTGGAGCTCAGCTTAAGTGGTAGCAATTGCACACAAAGGCAAATCTGTGCAAAGGAGCATTCAGCCATGCTAACATTTTTGGAAACTCCCCTTTGGGAAATCAGGCAATGGTCAAAGGCAAATACCTAAGGAAATACCTAAGGAAAACTTATGAAAAGAGGGGAAGCACAGAATAATAGTGTCCCACCTCCCAGATTCCAGCTGTCTGGAGAATAGTATCTAACATATAATAACCTATATGTTATATATATATATGTTATTATATGTTGTTATATTATAAGTGAAAAGATTATAGGTGAAAAAATAACAGGTTTCCTGTTACCTCATGTGGACCATCTTCTGAATTGTCATAGAAATTATTAATAATTAAAAATGGACCTCTGCTTCCTGCCAAAGGCTTTTTTTTTTTAATCTTTATAACTTTTCAACCTCTCAGCATGACAATTTTTCATTGATCCAAAGCAACTTGTTAATCATTAGCTACTCGCAACCCCAGTCTATTTAAAAATCTCCTGGTGTTCTGCTTGCAACATAATTAAAAAACTTTCTAAATATACCTGCTTCTCTTCTTTCACTTTTTTCTTTTTTTTTTTAAGTCTTAGATAGCTCAAAGCATGAATTAGTTATAATCTCCTCATCTCACATCTTCTCTTATCAAATGGAGGCACAGTTCTTCCTAAATGCAATGTTTTGTAAACACTGCCAATTAGGCTGCTGCTCTGCTCCGAGCCTGGGACGTAACAGGGAGAGAGAGATGCACCGCATTACAATTGGGACTTGCTAAATTACACACGCCAAGATACTATGAAACCCTTATCAGACAAAGTCAGTGAGGAGAAAGGAGAGCTAATTATCAGGCATTGCTAGTATATCAAAAGGAGAAACCAAATGTATTTTGGAGTTGGATAATTAAGCTATGGGATGGCAACAGGGAGAGGGTTTTGCCTGCATGTTCACATTTTTTCCAGACAAGTTTAAAGGTAAAAAATAGTGTTACACGTTACCTTTTTTTTTTTCATCCTCTTAAGTGAATGAAAAAAAAATTGTGACAATTTTTTGAATGTTTTATGAGAGAATGACAAATGGATTACAAAGGGCAACATGCTGTTTGGCTTGTTAGACAATTTTAAAAGTATCTGTCCTGGAAATCTTTTTGGATACCAGAAAATAAGGATGTTTTCTTTCATCTACTTATTAGGTTGAGATTATATTTATGACACAGGGAGCACTTAAATCAGTTCATATATCAGTCAGTGTATCAATGCAAATCTGCTGCTGGATTAATCTCTTAAAACATTTTAAAATAATCTCAGTTAAGCATCATGGGATGTGAAAAGCTATGCATCCAATATAAATACTTTCACTCAATTCATGTAAGACCCTTGCACTCTGGATTGTAAGTCCTGGCCCTGGAGGGCTGGAAAGCCAGGAGAAAATGGGGAGCAAGAAAGAAGGAGAAAATTCAAGAAAAAAGAACAGTGTTTGTAGAAAGTATACCTTCCCTTTAATATCCTAACAGTATCTATTTCTCTAGTATAGGATGCAAACATAAACCTGACCTTTATGTGTACAATGTAGATTTTCTATGTGAAGGGACCTTTTCATGGCATGTTCATAGCACATATACATCAGTGTATACATAGAATGTACAGTGCAGTTTCTGTATATGAGACCAGCACTAACAGATATTTCTTGCTTTTATCACAGAATCATAACAGATTATGCTATTATCATATAAGCCTCGTAATCACCTAGAGGTCTCCTATGAAGTATTGCAGTCATTGAACTGCCCTATAGTTTGCAGTCTAAATATCATAACAAATATAGGAATAGGAACATAAAATTCCAACCTTTTAGTTAGTTAACTAACTAATAGTTAACTTTAGTTAACTGTTAACTAAACATATATTTCTCCTGAGATTTCTAGGATGGTGAGCTCTACTTTTTCATATCTCTCCATTTGACTTATCTCAGGATAGAAAATGTCAACTGTTGGTATCAATGAAGGCTGAGGATTTGTGGATATGTGGCAACACAGATCTGTTGAAAATGTAGTTTTAAAACCACTTTTAAAAGCAACTTAAAGAGCAGCAGTTGGAGCCTGAGTTTGTGTTGCTTTCAATGCCTGATTTTCAAAATTGCTGAAAAACATTTAGCAAATGGCTTTTCTGCATAAAATATAAATATTGGCAGGAGGCTTGCAAATGACTATGTATTTGTTAGAGAATCTCTAGAGCTCTGTTAAGTTAGTGATTTAACATCAAACTATGTTTATTTTTCTCCTCCATAGGGTATGCTTATGCATAACTGAAAATCCTTAGAAATGCTTGTGCAATATGATATTTAGAATAAAACAATCTAGGACTCCATTATAGTTGTAGTACTGAGAGTTATATTAATGAATTCCAAAAGGGCATAAAAGGTGAAAGATAAGCTCTGATAGGAATGCAAATACTATTTTGTGTTTTTGTCTTAACCACAGCAGATTTCTAGACATGCTGAAAATGAGAATTAGTCATAAAGATTATTGGAATCTGCTTTGTAGAAAATTCATTTTTATGATATTCATGATATTCCTGGAAACATAACCTCAAGAAGTCTGTGATTTGAGGGTGGCTAGTGAGTCTGATGGACAATTGTTTATGGTAGGAGGAGCCTTCATTCTTCATAACCCATAGATAGCTGCCCATAATAAAGTTAATCTCAGAATTATCACTGATAAGTAAATTTCATCTTCAATTATATTAGCTTTAGAACATTGCTATACGGAGCTATATAAATAAGCAATTTCACAAAATATGGTGGTGATGGGGAAACCCGGATGGAGTTACAGACTGCCAGTGAAAAAAATCTACATAATTTCAAGCAGACTTTTAAACTAGAACATGTAGAAATGGCTCCTAGCACAGCTCCTGTCTGGCCTGCAGAATGATGCCTTTTACATGCGACATCGGCACATTTTGTTGCTTTAAAATAAAAGACTGAACCATGTGAGCAATGAAAAATGCCCTTAGGGAAAGCATATGGAATGCTAGAGATTTCCTGAGTCATCTCCAGCTGCCTTTATGGCTGATCACTATTTTCTTATACTAATACTTTCAGAGATTCTGTCATTTATAACTTCATCTTATCCTTTCTGTGCTGTTCAGGAATCACTTTTTTTTCCATAAAATGGATTAACTTTTCACACTGGTTGTAATAACACCTCAAGAATAAGCCAAAACTGTACAAGCTACAGGTTGACATTTTTTGATGCAAACTCACACTCTTATGGTGGAGTATGCTGGTGCAAAAGTGCAAATATCGGAGATCAAGACAGTCCCAACTTTCTGACCTTCTGACCATACATTTCAGCATTTTTGACTATTATACCTACCTTTCTGGCTTCAGGTCTGGTGATCATTGTGCTGCAGACCTATGAAGAAAACACTCAACAGTAAGCATGATTAGATAATTTAACTCCCATCAGTGTGGTAGAGCAAAGCCAAATCTATATCTATGCTTTGCTTTTGCTTTGCTTTACCTTAATGGGAAACAGAAAAAAATATATATCAGTTGGCTGATTTTTTTTTTCATTTGGGGAAGAAAAAAAAAATGGGGGGAGAGCATTATTTTTTCCCCCCAGAAAGTTTTACCTGAATAAAATTGGAAGAATGACTTTCAGGATTTGTGCCCAGAAAAGCTGTGACTGCATGTAAAATATTCACTATATTTTTTATGAAATACTCCAATACATTCTCTGCCAGTCTAAATTAATGGGTTGATGAAGATTAATTTATTGGGCTTACTTACAATTTCATAATTTATTTATTTATTTTCAGTATATAAAAGAAAAAGACAAGCTTAGCTCTCATCTCCATCTTCCTTTCCCCAAAGTAAAAGCATGGATATCTCCTGAGATTAGAGGAACTAAACCATCTTAAATACAATAGTTCTTACTGCTGCCAAGACAAATTTGGGTAAAGATGAGAGTTCCCTACGTGACAATATGAATGTCTTAGAAAAAGGCAAGGATAGTGGCATGGAGACAGAAAGAGGTCACAGCCACTGGAGGGACTTGCTGAAACACTATGTGAAATGGGTCATAGGAAATAGTGAATTTTCTTTCTATCTGATTCCGCTTTAGCTGGAGTTCCTGAATATTGTTCTGCTTTCCAACCCCTTAAATCCCCCCCTCTTTTGGTTGAGTTTACACCTCTAAGAAGAGATTAATAACTTGTTTCCAGGAGCAAAAAAATGAGCTCTGCATGCAGATTTTAGATATTAAATCCATTTTGATGTCACAGGAGTTTCCAGTATAATGCTCCTTTTCCTTCTCTACTCTCCTCCTCTCTTCTTTCTCCACACCTAGTTGTTAAGAAGTCTACATTTAAAGGTAGTTGTGATTTTATCCATCAATATATCACATAGCATTTTAAAAGAGGGGTGAGAGGAGCACATTCTTTCACTTCTTGGTATCTCTGTAACCCTAAGGAGAGGCAGGAAGAACAAGGGCTGTTTGTAAGTATTTTCATGGTCATTCACAGACTTTACTTCAAACGAGAAGGTGGAAGGGAGCTGTTTACCTCATTACCAAGGAAAATAGTGCTGCCAGCTTGCCCAGTGGCTTCCCTAAATTTCCCCTCCCAAAAAAGTATGAATAGTAAAATTCTTTTCATTGTAGCAACTGCTCTGGAAAACATACCGAACAGACACAAAGTCAACCAAAAAAGCCTAAAATCAACTCAAAGGTTACTTGTTTGATTGTTTAACTGTGAACCTTAAACTCCAGCTGTTTTCCAACACTCCCTGAAATGGCGCATCTCTAACATTAACTTCTGCATCTCTGACATTAACTGCTTCCTGTCATGCTGCTGCATGAGAGCTCATATGCTGGTTTCAATTTTTAAGCAATCTGTGGACCTAGAGTGTAAAGCACTTTCTGAAGTTCAGCAGCAGGTTGAAGCATCTGTGTCATCATAAGGCCAGAGAAAATCCTTATGCTAGAAATAATAAAAAAAAAAATCTAGATATAAGAGCACTTGATATCTCTGCTCCAGCAAAAGAGCAAACATTCTGTAACAAAGGATGCAGCAAGCTCTGTAATCAGCTTTGGTGGGAATTCAGCTCCTACTCCTCATGCACACACATAGAAACATCCCAGAGGAATTTGGAGTTAAAAAATTCATGGATGAGATATATGTTAACACAATACCTAAGGGATGGGAGCCACCAGCTAGATGAAGGCATCCAAGTCTCCTTTGCAAAATAAGAGCAAAATAAAGAAAAGCGACAAAAAACAGAAGAGCTACACAAGAGAAAACAATATGCAAAGTGATAGCATACAAATAATGAGCCCAGGGAAAATGAAATGAGAAGCTAAAGGAAAACCAGAGGGAATCATAGCAAAAAGCAGACTATAAAAGGGATGGGAGCCTGGGAGTTAGAAGGAAATAGAAATTTAAAAATGCTTTAAATCTCATATTAAATTATAGTACAAAAAATATATACATATAAAGACGGGAAGAGGAAGAGGAGTGGTAATGAGTAGTCAGAGGCATATGCATAAAACTACAGTATTGAAAAATACTATTTATGTAGAAATAGAGATCATTTTTTGAATGGTGTCACATACTTTGGAGATATTTTTCCCCACTTTATCTCTACTTAGGAAGTGGACAGGAAGCTGTGTTTTGCATATAAGCTGCTTGGCATGATTTAAACCTCTGCTTCCATCAGGATGTCCTAGATGTTGAACTATACAAAAGTAAATAATATTGCCTACTCCTCTTGCTAGTGCTGGGCAAAATTTGCAGTCTATCAGTAACAATTTATTGGGCTTGATAGTAATAGCACATGAGGATAAATCTGGGATACACCTATCTGGGAAAAGAGATTCCTAACATCTAGGACAGGATCTGAAAGGACCTGCCACTACTGTCACTGTGTCTGTCTCTTTTTGAATTTTAAAACTCATACCCTAGTTCTGATGGAGAAGTTTCCAGTGCCTCTCTGACTGGGATAGTACTCCTGGTAGCACTAGGTAAAGCATATGAACAGCAGAGAAGGTAAGAACTGAAAGCATATCTCTCTTTTTTTTTTCTATTTTTTTCTGTTTTTTCTTTTTTTTTTTTCCATTTTTTTTTGTGTTTTCTACTTTTTGTTTGCTGTCTTCCTTGTTTTGCCCATTCGTGTGTTTGCAAATGCCTTCATGCATGTCATCCCAAGAATGCTGAGATATCTTCAGGTTGTACTGGCCCTTTCCAGAGCTCAAAAGAACTCCTTCTTGATGAGTGGAAGGTAATTTAACAAGACACTACTTCTCACAATGGAAATCCAAAAATCTTCCTACCCACTTACTACTTAAAAATATTTCCACTTAAGAGTAGAAGATTTCTGGTTTAAACATTGGCACAATATCTCTCTACAGCAAGAACTTCAGTGCTGAACTCAAGTTTTAAGAGACTCAGAGTCACTTCCAGGTGCCTTCAGGGTACTTTGATGCACCTTTCTGAGTACAAGAGCAGTCAAGCTGTTATGAGGTAACTACCATAACAGGTGCCTTTATTGCACTTTAGAAAGCTCTGCTCAAAGTGAGGCAATAAAATGACAGAAATTGATTTTGCAAGATATTTGACCTGCTGTAACAGGGCTGTTGCTGTTAACAGTAAGGAGGAAAGCTGGGGAGATGGATATGTTGGTTGAGTAGTTTTCCAGTAAAAATGCTGCAGAATTAAAGGATGCCAAAGCCAAGGGAATGTGTAATTTATGTTATGGATTTGTAATGGCCTTCCTTGTCATGAAGACTAAACTAACTGAACTTTGTCATCAGGGCCTTCCAAGCTTCTAAGCCTATTAGACAGCATTGATAGTCATGAAATAACTGGGATATAACATGAAATAACTGGGAATTGGGACCTGTAGCCCATGGAATATTTAATCTGTTAAAAAAAAAAAAAAAAAAAAAAGTCACAAAACCATCAAACATACCAAAGCCAAACTCAATACATGCAGCCGAATATGCTCCACCCATTTCTGCATGATGTTCCTACCACCAGGTCTCATAGGCCCCACAGTCACGTGGCTTTAAATTCTGTTTGTGTCTTCCTTCCATTTATCACTTTTACAAAGGTTTAAATCAGATTAAACATGAATTAATACACAAGAAGTCCAGGAAATCATTACATACAAAGTGTTTCTGGTGTATGAGATTAATTTAAAGAGCAACAGTGCATGTGCCAATATAATTAACAAAGTGATGCCATAGTGCCAGTTAGTAGTTTTCTCAAGTGAGATTTTTATGCTGCTGCATTTCAGCGTGGAAAAAAACTAATTTACTGCATGTCTGCAACAGGCAACAATAAAGCTCGTGTTTGTTTACAAATAAATCTTCTGAGGAAATGAAATGCTTGGGAAATTGCAGGTAATGTTCCGCTGTTGTTGAGTACACATTCAGGGCTGTGATTTAGAGATTATCGGCCTTGCAAAAACAGCACTCAGAATGGAGTAAGAGTTAATCAGCTGCAGCATTAATTGAGGCATGATCTCTACATCAGGACTTGAAAAGTCAGCGGATTGGTAGAAAATGGTGAATTAGAAAAGTAGTCATAGGTGGTGATCTGTGACAGGGGTTCAGAAAATATCACTAGAAATGAGGAGCAAAACATGGCTGGGCACACTTCTGGGATTCAGTGCATTTCTTAGCTAGGCAAATACCTATTTCACTTTGGAAGATCCCTCCAGGAATAAAATGATAGCAAAGCCTTGAAGATATGGATTGTCCTAAATTCTGTCGTAGCTGAGTCGCCCTCCTTTTCCCAATGCTTTAAGGATCTTGATGTGGGAATCAAATTTATCCTACAGTAAATGAAAATCAGGTTTTCCAGAAAGATCATGTTTTCCAAAAAAACTCCTGCTGAGCAAAAGATAGTCATCAGTCATCCATGAGATGACTGTGGAGAGAGTAATTGACCCAGTTGGCATTTGTGCATGCTTGGGATGGACCATTTAAAATCTGTTGTGAGAGCAAGCACCATTATTTTGGAAAACCATCTCCCCTTCAAAGATAAAGGGTTGTGATACTGCTTCTCATTATTTTTCTAGGGACCGTTTGTCATATTCAGTAGTCACTGAAAATAGAGGAAGAATCTTTAAAGCAGAGCCTGAAACAGCATTTGCCTTTCAAGGAGACATGGGCACTTAGCAAGCAGAATCACCCACTCTTCAGAAGGCCTTCTCCCCACTTCTCTCATATTCTTTGCTGCACAGTCGGGAGGGTCCATTTTATGTGGGTTTTGCATAAAACTCATACCTCTTGTTAGATGCTCTACCTTCTAAAGCACCATCAGGCTTCCTTTGTGTTAGGTTTTAATGGAACAGAACCACAAATGCACTATTCAAAAGGTCTCATCCTATTATTGCCTCTTAGACCTATTTTGGAGAATGCCAACTAAACGTGGAAATCTTAGGTGGAAGACAACCTACTTTCTGAGACCCAATTTGTCCTGCTGTTCAGATTATGATATAAACCCATGAAGATACCCTAAGGAATTCCCTGGAATTCTTTCTATTCTGTTACTGCCAGCAACACCTTAAAAGAATCAAACAAACTGTCCCCAGTTCAGAAACCTGCTTTATTATTTTACTCTAATATATTTTTTACCTAAAAATAAAATAAACACTTTATTTTTTCTTCTTCCTTTTTTTTTTTTTTTTTTTTTAAATCTTTGCTGTGCAACTGGATATACACATTCTCCTCAAGTCCCCACACTTGCAAGATTTTGCAAATATTTTTCTATCCTCCCTTGCTTTTTGCATCTCACACAGCTAGCTGCTCCCCAGCTTAATCTACTGTCTCACGGATTTTGTTCCTGAGGTGGGCTCCTTACTCTTTTATCTCACTGGATTCTCATTTCCTGATGGTAATGTCAATACCTCAATACTCTTGTGGATTTATGGGACAAGCTGCAGATAGCAAGTTTTCCTTGGCAATTAATGGACTAAGCTCTTTTCCATGCCCTCAATGCCTGTAAGTCTGTACTAAAAAAACACAGACTGTCTTGAGCTGTCTTAAGATTAAAAAGCCATGCAGGTGTTTAGGGACATTTGAACACTATTGCCCAACAGTTTTTTTTCCCCATGTGGACTTCCAAGGGCTATTTCTGTCTTCTAAAAACAACATTTACAATAAAATAAAATAATTTAGGAAAGAAAGAAAAGGAAGGAAGGCGGAGGGAGGGAGAAGGAAGGAAGGAAGGAAGGAAGGAAGGAAGGAAGGAAGGAAGGAAGGAAGGAAGGAAGGAAGG
>NW_020455732.1:2616286-2635408 GCF_003342845.1 Nothoprocta perdicaria
GAAGGAAGGAAGGAAGGAAGGAAGGAAGGAAGGAAGGAAGGAAGGAAGGAAGGAAGGAAGGAAGGAAGGAAGGAAGGAAGGAAGGAAGGAAGGAAAAGAAATGCTACCAGAATGGAAGTATGTGTTGTTTCAAGTTTACTGAACTATAATTAAAGTGATTAGTACATTTGTACTAAAACTTGGGTTAGCTTGACCAAGAGATGTCTCTTGTCATCACAATGTCTGAACACTTCAAAACTTTGAGTATTCTAGACCTTATAAGATTAATCTGAGGTAATACCACATTTTTTATCTCTATTTAACAAATAAAGTCGTACTTTCATACATAGAGAGGCAGCTTAGAAACTGTACTGTGAGAAAAACCTGTATAATATAATATATATATAATATAATATAATATAATATAATATATAATAATATAACATATATGAAATATATGTCATAGTAATATGCAATATATGTTATAATATATATGTTATAATAATATAACTTATCTGGAACACGTGTGTTACTTGAACCATTGAGACAGCTTTCCTACAATCTTTAGAGGGAAATTGAATTACCACATGCAATGGCTTCTTAAAATAACTGCTGTTTTGCAAAGAGATTCTGAATTCCCTATTGCAGGGAATCAGTATCCATTCAATGTCACTACTACTCTCCTGTGGTTCAAATGACTTTGCTGTTACTGGAAGAGATGCCCTACCGTAAAAGCACAGGTCCGTATCTTTCACAGTGTTCAAAAACCTTATGAAGTAACTCTCTTAATTACTATTTATAGTTGTTCTATTATTTAGCACCAATCTATCGTTATTTATAGCTAGTGTGTGATAACAGATGGTGCTTACTGATTTTTCAGTAATTCTGTATCATAGCTCTGCAAAACTACTTAACATGTATATTGCAATTAATGCAGAAATAACTATTATATTAGCTTCATGGTGGCAGTGCCAAAACCTATCGTGTTTCCTCAAGGAACTGTAAAATACAGTTCATCTCATGCCCTTATTAAAACAAATGATCCTATTTAATGTTCCTAGAGACAGCAGAGCTCTGCCTCAGGTTAGATATAAGGCTGTGAGAACACTTGCCCCTCTCATTTGCAAAAAAATTGTGAAATCCATAGAAGAAAGATCTTAACAGTCATATGTGACACCAGGGAAAAAAAAAGATAACCCTATCTATTATGGAAATATATCCCAGATGGACTTTCTGGATATGTGACATTACCTCCAAAGCATGTGACATTCAGAGCATGGTAAAGCCACATGCAGCGTGTCTCTCTTGAGAGCACTCAGTGCAAGAATGGTCCCAAGTTTGATCTTGTATCCTTCCTGGAGGGATTTCTGAAACTTGCACTTGAGACCCAAGCATGGTAATAAAACACATTGAGGTTTGAATTCTGATTTAGGTGCATATTAAAGGTAGTTGAGACAGTTGTACAGCTATTGGGAGTGTTTTCAGGTGCTCAAGTTACCTGACCTAGAACAGTGCATCTCTGCATCTTCCAAAACAGAGAGGCCACATCTATACCACCTTCTAGGAAAAGTACGTGGCTCATGATTAAGATCTTTCAAACCATGTTAATAACTGGTTAGGAGAGTCCTACCTTGCCAGATCCAGAATCTTGCCAGGGTCTGTTCTAGCAATACTGCAATATGGAGACGGAGGCTCAATGCTTTGAGCACAGCATAGTGCTATTTAATTTATCCCTACAGATACAGTCTTTTTTGGATACAGTAATATAAAGGGTCCATTTAACAATGTTCCCTTCTTATCTCACATTTGAACACATGAAAGTAGACTTTATTTTTTAAACACAGATGAGACTCAAACAGATAATACTCAGTGGACTAAAGTTTTGAAGTTTTAAATGATGAAAGTCCATTTTTTAGTTATTACTATTATTATTTTTTAAGCTGGACTGATTGCTCTATGCTTTGATGCCCTTGAATGCTGCAAATTTGATATTTTTTTTTTCCTAGAAACCACATATGTCTTCAAGATCATGTAGAGTGGACATCGTTGTCTCTCTGGATAGTGCAGTGATTGACTTCAACATGATGAGGCACTGCCTGCACTGAGGATGAGAGCAGTGTTTTATTCAGAACAGCTCCCCTGTCTATCATAATTCTCATCTTACACAGGCATAACTGGATCAGATAGCTGAGTTCCTCAGGTACTACTAGCTATTACCAGAAAAAAATGAATGTAAGGGAGCCCTTACATTAACTATTTACAGTTCTTAATTGGTTTTATTACAACTATAATTTCTTACAGCACCGTAGGTGTACATAGCACACACAGAAATTAGATTTTAAGCCTTTTCTAAGAAGCTGGGGAGGTAAAGCATGCTGTCTTCTTCCAGGAATCTGGCCAGGTTTGTTCTTTATTCCTTTATTATTCTGCTGCAGCAATCATCTGCCTCCTCTCTTAGGAAAGACACTAATCACGGCAGAAGAGAATTTAGGGATCTTTAGAGATTAAAAGCACGCTTTCCTGTTCACATGGAACCATGCTCCAGACATTCATGCAAGGAATTAATGTCATGCTCTGCAGTTACTACTGTGGCTGGAGTTACACACAGGGTTTTGCTTAAGCTGTTCGTGAAATGCGGAGGTCAAAATTCATGAGTTTTGAGTCACGCAGGGTCTATACGGGGTTTAGTGCATGAAGGCAGTGGTCAGATGGGGCAGGCTTTACAGTGCCATTTCAGCCTATGATGGATAAACTCTGCCTCTGCTTCTCTAATTCTGATCCATGTAGGAAGTCCTACATAGATGATTTAAGAAGCATCAATTCTCCACACAGAGAATTTACCCCATGGCATGAGTCCCTCTGAGGCATATTACTACTTGAAAACACCACTACTAAATTCATCTCCAATACTTTCCAAATCAATAATAACAAGCTTACGTTCTCAGGGAAAGGAATGAGCAAAACTCTACATTTCTGTACTGGTGCCAAGACAAAGTGGTGATGTGCACTTAAAAAAAAATAGCAGGTAGATATATAGAGAGAATTAAATACATAATTTAAGAGAAATCATTCTTGGAGAAAGGAGCACTGAAACTGAGTGCTCATTATTTCTAGTTCATTAAAAAGTAATTGTTATATTTTACTCTTCTTACAGCTGAAGATCTTAAAGCACTTTACAAGCATTAGCAAATTAACTTTCCCAGCATCCCAGACAGAAAGTTAAGTCTTATTATCTGTACTATGTACATGGAGAAAAAGATTGTGGACTCTTTCTTGGACTTTTAATCAGGCAAACAGTAGAATATATATACGGAAATTGCTTTGTAAGGCTCAGTGGAAAGTTCAGCCAAAATACAGTTCTTACCAAGGTGCCCCTAAGGTCTGGGCTATAATCCTATAATCTCCCACCACTGACCATTGGGATGGCAATAGCTTTTAAAGAGGACTGAAGTAGATAACACTGTTTGGACCTGTCATTCAGGCTGTCTGCAGCTTGAACTATCCATCACTGAAGGATCTTTATCTCATCATTAGAGGATCTTTAAGTCATGAGACACAAAACTTTTTTTTTAAGATTATTTTGCATTTCTAGAAATAGAGTTGATATTGGGTATATTTTTTCTAGAAAATTTAGTCTTTGTCTAAATGTGTGCTTGTGCATAAAGTACCTTAGAGCTCTCAGATACCTTTTCCAGAAATTGGACAATAATTACATATACTTACTAATTATATATATATATATATAAAAATTATATATATAGCATATTATACATATGTTATACTAATTATATATATATATATATACACTTTTTTTTCTCAGCCTGAAAAACTTTCAGACTCTTTCGACATCATAATGTTTCAGAAAGTGCTGCAATATATTATGAAAACTTTTTTTTAAAAAATTTTCTATATCAAAGAAATTTTGTAAATGAAATCTTTAACTAGCTCTGTCCAGGAGATTTAGTGTCAATGCAGGTTGTGTGTGACAATACTAAAAGTGATGATGGGATTTAGTGTACTAGTTCTACAGCAGAGGCCTGTTCTTTACACTTGTAAAGTTAATCTTTTAAATGAAGTAAAAAAAAACACTTTTTTGAGGCAGAGATAATTCATGAAAAAAAAAAATTTATTTCTTCCAACTCCAATTAACACAGGAAATTTTTCCTTGTCTTCAGCATCCCTTTAGGTATTAAAAGTAAATAAGAAATGAATAAAATGCCCCATGAGGCTAACCTGAGCAAAGATTTTTTTTTTTTTTTTTAGTATAGTTATTATTATCTAAGCAAGTCTCCTACTGGGGAAGATACTATCTATGAATAATGAAAAGTCTCCTTTTGTATTCAATTTCTAGATGCCTCATGATTAAATGGAAGTTCTTCTTGAAATAATAATAAAAAAAAGCTGACACTGTAAATCAACCAAAACCAATCTTCTGCTTTCCCAGGCGTTACTGTAAGAAAATTAATTCCCTGCACCCAGGAACAAGCCCTCCATCTCAAAGTAATTGATAAACTGTGTCTTGGCTTCTGTGTAAATAGGAATAATGGCTCTTATTCTTCTGACTGAGTGGCAGGAGTAGGACTGATAAGGTACCATTATCTCTTGGTAAGATCTGTGCCTTGCACTGTTGCTAGTCTATATTTCTTCATCATATGGACTCTGATAAAATAGAGGGATGGCAGGCCAAATCTGGGTTGACCTTCAACCCACCTCCACAGCTCTTTGTGCTCTAATGGCTCCTGGGATCAGTCATATCATAGAAGAGGTCTTCTGCTTCATAGGGGAGGTTTTCTGCTGTGAACCTCAAGATGTGGTCAACTGGCAAGAAAGCACAGTGTGGTTACATCTTTCCTATGGTATCATATGCAACCCTACACAAGAATTGAAGCACTTGACCTTGTAACACACCTTCTGCATTCACGGGATGGGAGGGAGAACATGGCACTGCACTGCCAGTATGTAAATCCTGACTGGTGAGGAGTGCAAAAACGCAAATGTTCTGTTCAGTGCTTGAGCCCACAGAACTATGCTATCTTATGGCATTTATATGCATAAATATTAACGCAGATGTGGAGTGATCCAGATTGTCTCTACCTCCTCTTGAACTTTCTTCCCATACAGTTGCATCCTGTATGATGTGAATAATTAATTGAAGTAATTATTTGGATGATTTTGAGGGGAATAGTCATTATACAAAGTGACATGCATTACAAAAAAAAAAAAATGAATATATATCTTGCTGCTTCACCTCTTTCAACTGAAAATTTAAGTTTTTTTTTAATCAGAAAATGTAATCAAGTTTTGCCTGACATGACTTTTCTTTAAAAATTCAGATAGATTCCCCTCCCCTCTCCACTTCTGTTCTTCAGAAGGCTATTTGAGCAATCAAAAACAGAGGACTTTCATTATTCTAAAAATGAAAGCTTAACGTCTGAAGAACATACAGTAGAAAAATCTATGGGAAACCCATGAATTAAAAATAAGATTGAGGCTATAAATCTTCACTAAAACACTCACTTAGCTTTAAGTTCTAGCATAAGCACAAGGAGTTTGGACTGAGTCTTTACTTTTTGATTTCTTTGTTATATGGTAAAATACATTTATGGTATTTTTTAAACCTACAAGTGTTTTTTTCAGTTGTAAAAACTCAAGTTTTACAAGTTTGCTGTTTTACAAATTGCTGTAAAAACTCAAGTTCTGTTTCTTGCTGCTGGCTACTATGCTTTGTCACTGGTTTTCATCCCATTTTGAACTGTGGATTCCAAAATTTTTTTTTCTAGCAGAGCTCACATCTCTTACGCGTGTGTTGAATATAGATTGTTACATGAGGAATCCCAAGTCCACATTCAAATAACACATGCATTTTTAGCATTATTTCTAGAGGTCATTAGCTACATTTGCAAACAGCTTCTAATTAACTGAGCAATTATTCATTGAAAACAACTGGAGATTCTTCATTTTCTTTTTCCATTTTTAATATTTGATTTAAATAAATAAATAAATCATATAATTACAAACCTACTAAAGACTGATTATTCTTCTAATTGCATCCAAAATACTTTTAAAATGTCCTTTCAATCCGATTTGTGTGTAGACCGAGATGATACAAGCACCCTTCAGTTTATGAAACTCACCAAGCTGCATATTATGCTGCAGATATTCACATTAAGTGGCCATAAGGTATTTGTGGTAGTGATAACAAAATTCCAGAATGTACTTTGCAATCTTTGACCACCTTGAACAGAACACAAGTCAGGGATCAGACCTGAGTTTTATATACAACTTGCCTCAAAAAGCAATAGCTGAGGCCGAAAATCTAACCACACTATCAAGCCTGTACCAGCCAAACATTTCCAATCATGTGTCTCAGATCTTGTATATGCTTTTGCGTTTGTAGTCCGAGCAGCAAAGATATTCAGCTGTGGGATGTCAAAGCGTTCCTGTGATTTACTGTTGAACTGAAGAAGATTGCTGTGGGGACTTCTTAGATGGTGATAAATAAAAGCCCATTAGGCTTATTTGGGTGTCCAGGAGAGATTGACTGATACTGTACAGAATAATGTAAAGCTGGCTAATCGATACCAGGTTATTTTTCAATTTAACAATATTAATTGTGCACGCTGTTTTCATTTGTGTCTGAAGGAGAAATAAACAGGTGTGGACATCGATTCCAGCTAAAAACATTATGAAAGAACTTTATTTAGATAAGTACCTTGCTAATGTTCAGAAAGTCAGCACCATGGAGAGGTCAGTTTTTCTGGTTACCCATGAAAATGAAGAACTGCTAGCTTGGGCGTACACTGCATTTTGGTAGCATAATAGTGTTTCCATGCTGCCCATTTGGGTAATTAGGGTGGGTAGTATGGATTAAGATTACATCATGCCTTAGAGGATATTCATAATTTCTTGGCTATAGTTACAAGGAAAATATTTCTCCCCACTATCCATGGAAAAAGACCCCAGACTCATAAAAAGATGGTGTCCTTACCTCCAGGAAACAGTGTGAAATGTTGATTAGAGCAGCACCTGCTGTCAAACTCCTTCCAATCCCTTCTCAGCATGTGCTGAGACATGCATAGTGAGTCAATATTTGCAAGAGTCTTTGATGCATCAGATAGATAGAAATTGACAGTGAGAGAGGAAGATACCACAGTTTCTTTCTGTATCAAGAAGTTGTATGGTCAGAGAATATACCTGGAAATGGCTTTTTCCTGGACTTGTCAAATTTCATGCACATTATGACAACACAGGTCTGAAGTAGCTGCAAACTGTACATGCATCCAAGTGATGCCTTAGGGAGTAGGTGTTTTAACAGGTATCTCAAGAGGAGTTTTCAGGCTCCCTCCAGGCACTGAGTACTGTTTACAGAAATAAAAACTCCAAAAAAAATTATATGCATTAACATAATTCACAAGTATTCTTCCAGCTTTCCCTACTCTGACATAGGCACAGAGTTACATCATTCACAACACTCCCACTTTGGTCAAGATATAATTCATGCAGTATGTTGCTGTAGGATCAAACATTGCTGTTGGACTCCAGCAGGTTTTAGATGGGCTGGGCATGTTCAACATTGCTAGTGCTGCCAAAGAGACTGAGGACCTGTTATTTAAAGTCTCTTATGACTGACAGTATTCACACTGACAGAAGAGCTAATTAGTGTGAGGTAGCCCAGGAGTCTTTCTGCTGAATGCAGAAGGCCTTGGGATCAGTCTGTCAACTGGGTTTTGTGCTGCCAGGAAGAAGAGATACTTGTCCTATGCTGTCGTAATGAACTATTTCAGTATTGTGTCTGAGTCATAGCATTAGATTTCCTCTCCTGTTCAATGACACACGAGTTTATTTGACAATCATTTATCATTGTTCTTCTGCATCAAATACCTTGGCAGTTTCTGCTAACAAGACAGGTGTCCAAAATGCATATTTTAAACCCAAGTTCCATAAAGTCATGAAATATTAATAATTGGCTTCCACCTGAAAAACTGAGTTCTCATTTCCTGGGTCTTCTCAAACTATATTTCTAAAATCTGAACTCCTCCCACCCCTTTTCAGACTGCCTTCAGTTTAAAGCCACATTACTTAATTCCCTGCACACTCTTTGAGGGACTCAAGAGATAGATTATTATTATTTTCCCTAAATTATAATTTTGTAAACTGAGGCACAGAGACATGAAGTAAATTGCTCATCAAGCTCAAAATTAAATGATTAACTTGAAGACCACCATCACTCAGATGCTATATAAGATGAGATTGGAGCCCACACCACTTATATCATGATGATTATGATAAAAATTGAAAGGACAAGACATAGGGACATGAAAAAGATAAAAGCTGATCCCAGAAATCCAGAGCACGGAAGACCATCAGGACTACATGGCATCTCTTTTTATAATTAAAGGTAATAGAAAGCAATATCAGTAATTAAGTTGCTATTTCTTCAGTAATTTCAACTTTAAGAGCAACACTGTCTTGAAGAGTCATGGATGAGTGTAATTGTCTAAAGACAACACCTCCTAAAATCACAGAGGCTGGATCTACCAACATGCTGGGACCTGTGGCATGTCCAGAGACCTTTTCCTCATGATGACTTATGTGAATAAATAGGTCAGTTCCTATCCATACACTGGGATTTCAGTCTTTCCAAAACTAATATATAGGACAAGTGGGATGGGTGTGCAGGCTTCCCACCCATACAGATTTGGGACACAGTCAAAAAGCTTGTAGATATAGGAGTTTGGAAGTATTACTAACTCTGTCATGTTTAGCAGGAATCAGTTCATTGCCTTTCACCAATTATTTTTAAAGACTGAAATGCTCTGAAATACCCAGCCAGCTCCTTACAAGTCAGAATTTGCTTCTTCCTTTCATTTATTTTCTTTTTCTAAAAAAAAAAAAAAAAAAAGGAAAAAAAAAAAAAAAAAGCAGGTAGTTGAGGGGAATAATGCTTTTTAAAAGACAAGATTCAATGAGTAAGAAACCAACAGAGTGTGAGTATGCAGAAAGCAAGACATCAAAACATGATAAGAGTTGACAAGTGTTAGGCATGTAACCTTTATTGTGAGAGTTAATTCAGCAAACTCGCCTTTTTTTTGCCACAGCTATTGTCCTCTTGAGATGTGTGGATTTAAGATGAGTTACATTTATGTATTTCTAAATCTTATTATAAAGTCCATTTTAATGGTTGGGTGAGAAAAGGGAAAGACATTTTCCACTTTTGGTCTTCAGACATAATCAGACAGTTCAGACTGAGCTGCTTCATAAACTTACATGAAGAGCCAATGGCACAGCTTCTCTTAATATGATGCTATGATCTCCATTACTGAGGTGTTCAATCCCTTTGTGCTCAAAGATGAGTTTATTTTAGCTCATTTGACAGGATGGGATTTGCATGTTACAGAAGGAGCAGCTGGCCAGAGAATAACAGATAAATGACTGAACTACAAATGGAAAATCGTATTTCAGAAGCTAGGCATCAAAGGGAGGAGGTGGCATTCTCATCCATATTCAGGTCAGGGTTATACCTGCCCATGATTTGAGAAAATCATACATGTCCGGGTCACTGTCTGAAGGCAAAGCCATTAGATAAGTGATACCCAGAAAGTATTTTTGAGTTGTTATCAGTCCAAGCAAAATTGAATCTGATGTGCTTGCATAGAGTAAATGCAAGTGCTCCCTGTTGCACTGTTGTGAGATTAAGATGAACTGATTCAAACTTAGATTTTCCATAGCTTTCTTAGAAGTGACATAAATGGCAGAAGAATTCTTCTTCTTTTAATTGTCCAGGTGATAGTTCAAACAATAGGTTTGTTTTGGAGTATATATCTATGTCTTGTCATGGGCAGTAGGCAGGTGCATTAACCTTCAAAGATTAGTAAATGTCTTTAAAACACTGTAATCAGATGGAAAACAAATTTCTCTCTGGCCTTTTTTTTTCCAGGAACTGTCTTAAAAACATTTTTGGCATCTTTTCACATTGTAATTTCCAGGGCCATCACAAAAAAANAAAAAAAAAAAAAAAAAAAAAAAAAAAGTAGGTATGAAAACATGGAAAATATGGCATCTATAGGCTAAAATGAATTAGTGTAAAAAGTATTTCTAAATGTTCAATCCCCCCAATGTAAAGATTTATGATTTAAATAATAATAAATAACATGAAGCAAAAACCTCAAAGTTGCATTTTTATTAATTTGTATGCTGTTTCTCGGAGAAGATTCACATCAGGCAACAAAGACTAAATAAATCATTACATACAGACAGATGAACGTGTTAAAAGAAATGATTTGCAACAGATGTACTGTAAAGCATTACCCATGGCAAATGTTGGATCCACATTATATATAGAGCTGCCACTTGGTAAATTTTATGGACTTCTTGGGAGGTTGCATATGAATAATAGTATGGGCTCTCCAGTACAGAACTACGAATCATGAAATCTAGACTCTATTCTCAGCTAAGCCAATGTCCCTATAATGACACCTAAAAATTCACTTTTATTACAGATTACTCTGTTTACCCTTGGGGAAATAAAGGGTTTGATTTTCTTTTTGGGAAATTGAGATCAACAGGTGGGAATTGAAATGCAAAATTCTCCTCATGGTAAGGATTTTGAATTATTTTTAATGTCAGGGAATTCGGGAGCGTTTTAGGATTGCACATATTATCTGGCAATATTCAAAACATTCTTACGAGACATAAAATGAAAATTAGCTGTGGTGAAACATTCTATTGCAAAGTGTAAAACCCATGAACTATATTGCAAACAAATTATGTAGATTAAGTATATTGCTCAGGTTAAACTTTTCAGTTGAGCTCTAAGTAAACTAGCAGCACAAAACTTACCCCAGAGCTCTATTTCCTCTTTCTACAATTTTTTTTGAGATTCTGCTCCTCATAATTTTAAATCCCCTGTACTGCAGTGACAAAGGGTCGTATAATATATATTGAAGCTCTGAGGGTGTTCCCTCAAGAAGTCTAAGTAATGTGGACATTGAATCTATGAGGTTGGTTTTATTTTGGTAGCAGACATCTCTGAGAAGTCTATAGCAGCGCTAAAAGGAAATGAATAAAAGGAAAGAAAAGAATAAGCAGACTTATTTCACCTTGGGAGCATGGTATTATTTGAAACTTTTCTCCATTTTGTATGTGAGTGAGGTCAGATATTTCCTGAAGCTTGAAAATGGGGTTAGCAGAAAATTCTTATTTCTACCTCTGTCCTGGAACCATAATTACATAATTTTTCTAAAGAGAGGATTTTTTAAACAAGTAATTTCATTTTATAAATGTGAGACTGTTTTTGCTCTTTAACATACCTTTAACTTTATTGTCCATAACTCCTCATCAATAAGTGCAAAATAAAAACACGTCCTGGTATATATTTGTCTATATTGTACATATAGCAGTTCATACATTTTATATTTTCCAAGCTGTAGTGAATGAGGTGTTTGAGCTAGAAACCTAATGTCTTCTGCTTTTGCACAAATCAGCAAAGCAGAAAAGCAGCTACTTGGAATGTTTTATCAAAAAAAAAAAAAGAAAAAAAAAAAAGAAAAGTTGGACATCAGTTCACCTCAGGTCCTATAGGATTAGGGAACCTTTCTGGCAGCATTTCTGAGTAGTAGTGAAGCTTGCATATTAGATTTACAGGATGTCTGCTATGTCTTTTCTGCTATGTTTCACATCGGGACTGGCCAAAAAGCAACTGCACTAGGTGTCCTTTCAGTATATTCCTTCTCCCAGAAAAGTTTAATAGCTCTATTTTGCTACATTCTTAGCAGTGGTATGTATTGAGGTTCCTACTCACCGTCTCCTCACCGTCTCCAGGTTCCTCCTCACCATCTCAGGTGAGGAGGAACTTCTTTGCTGTGAGGGTGACAGAGCCCTGGAACAGGCTGCCCAGGGAGGTTGTGGAGTCTCCTCCTCTGGAGGCCTTCAAAACCCACCTGGATGCCACCCTGTGCCACATGCTCTAGGTATGCCTGCTTGAGCAGGAAGGTTGGACTAGATGATCTCTAGAGGTCCCTTCCAACCTTGAATATTCTGTGATTCTGTGATTCTGAGACATAGCTGGCATGTAGCAGTGTAGAAGATAGAGCAAAGCTGTCTAGCTTGAAAACAAAAACAGAAACAAAAACTGAATTGCCTTGAAACATTGAAAATCATCATGTCTGTCTAGCTTGAAGAGGGTAGATTCACACATTTCTGGGGCATTTGCTGATTATCTCCATCATCTCTTTGAGGTTGGGTAGAAATGGGTTGACGTGTTTCAAATGCGCCATCTCACTATTTGAGAAAACCAGCAGATCAATTATTATACCAGTTGTAAGCAAGCTGTAGGTTGGGGGGTAGAGAGATGTTATAAGTCTGGTCACTAGGTGATTTCCCAATTGCTGGTACCTGATTTGGAGATCAAAGACAAGCCCGCTACTTCCAGACTTTTCTTCCTAAAATATATCTCAGTCTTCCTTTAAAATAAAATGTCTATGTACACACCAGACACATGGGTCTCGAGATGATTCCAATGTGATACTATTAAGTTAATAGAGAATTCAGTGGGAGGGGAAGTTTGAGCATCCCCTTGTTCTCCACTGTATCTTGGAAAGCCTCTATTATGATGAAGAATCCTCCTGTAACTCCACATACCCAAGCACTCAAGCATGGCCTTGCCCTTACATTCTCACATAGGACAGATCTTTGCCCTGCCGTCATTGACAACATCTCTTTAAATCAAAGATGAATGGTTTCTTTGTGATCAGTGTTATTACAATAAATTTCAAGAAATTATAATAATGGAGCACTTAAAAGTAAAGAGCTACCACTTCAGCTAGCTAGCTATTAATTATAAATGCCAATCTCTATCAGGAATTCTTTTTTATGTAAAACCGATCTGTTCTGAATACTCGTTCAGTGTTAATTAGGGAGAAGGAAAAATGAAGTATTATCTACTGACGAGTATTCATTACAAGGCCTGTTGACCTTCGTGCTGATTCTTGGAGGTGCATCGGCAAAGCACAGACATTAGTGAATGCATTTAAGGTATAGCAATGTATAGCAACTTTGTGTTTGTCCCCTAGAGCTATAAGGATGGCAGCTGCAGGAGCTTTTCTATACCAATGGGAATTCTGTATGATGTTAGTTAATATAATTGTGAAATCCTTAAGTGTATATTTTGTTTACTACAGTAATAAATATTTATAGAAAAGCCAGAAGAAGAAAAAGAAAAAAAAAATGTCAGTGAGATTTTAATAGTGTATCCATGTAATTGGAAGCAGGCAGATTATTTGAGCATATCCAAATGAACTCCCTTGGAACAACCTCTGTAATCAGAAAAGTCGGTGTTGACAATGAAGGTCTTGAAGGTCTTCCTCTGTACACTGACGAAGAGAACCTGAACAGGCAGCGAGCTTCTTCTTGGTCTTGAGACGGTTTCCTCATTGTCCTGCAGGCCTGAAGGGAGGGTGATGGGCTACAAAGCTTCTTACTGACCCCCCTGCGGAGGTTTGCTCTGTTTTGAATGAACTCCTGTACTCATTCCAAAGGTAGGTCAGACTGATTCAGACAAAAAGAAAAAAAGACTGTTTTTTTTTTAATCTTCTCTTTTGAATAAAAATAAAAGAGACAGTGACCTTTACTTTGCTTCAAAGAAACATTCTTAATAAGCTCAGAACTATCAGAGTGAATCAGATTCTTCACTCATTCAGTCTAAGATCCCTTTTTTTTAAAACCATGTGCAGTTTCACATCATTCAAATAAAGGTGGAAAAAGACCCAGAAGTTGCCTAATTATGGTCTCTTGTCTACAATATAACTCTTAAAAGAAATCTGTCATTTGGAAACCCTATCATTTCCAGAAGTTTTCATCTCTTCTTTACAGATATAGCCCAATAATCTTATTAGCTAATGAAAGTGAACATTTACTTTAAAAACACTGTCTACATCCAGGTCTGAAAGGTTGGGCTTTAAATCTCCCTGGTTTCAGAATTTTCCTAACCAACCCTTTAATTTTCACATGCCAGAGAATGACTCTCATTTTTTGCTGACTCCTGCCCTTATGCCTTGTTCTCTGCCGTTAATGAACTAAATGTTTGGAGAATGTAAATGTAAAAATCATTCTTTAAAGTAAAAGCCTCTAGAGACAAATGTCAGGTTTTATTTCCACTACAGCTGATAATGGTTCTTGATAGAAACATTTATAATTTCTTAAGAGGGAGAAATATTTCTCTTTCACTGATTTCTTCATGCAAAGCCACTTATCCTTTCTCTGTACTCAGTGGATCAAACTGACTTCTCTTTCCGCTTTGGCTATTGATGTGTAGGGGGCAGTTATAATTGATGCCCACCAAGAACCTCATTTATAGCTGATGACCATGAGAAAGGGCCTGAGAGTTTTGAGAAACCAGTTGGAGGCTCGCTGATAACCACCCTCTTCCCTAACCCCTTAAAATAAAGTCTTTGTGGACAGGAGATCTGAAAAACTTATGGGGCAATTGAAGGCAGTGCCCTACTGGGATATGTTCTGTTTTAGAGGATTGAGGGTTTTCAGAAACCTCCTGGGCACTGACCTCTTGATTGCTGGTTCACCCTGGTAATGAAACCGCTGCCTTGAGTGTCCCAGCTGGGCAGACCTTCACTCAGTTGCGTAATCCAATGGCTATACAACAGAAAGGAGGAAAGCAATGCACTTTGACATCTTTGCTTTATAAATAGGTGCAGAGCATGGCAGGGAGGCTTTAAATATAGCTTTTCAAGAGAAAGGAAGGTGGATGCTAAAGATGAAACCTTGACCCTGTTGCCATTAAGGGAAGTTTTCCCATTGATTTCAGTTGGGTCAAGGCTTTATCCTAAGTGCTGATGACACTTTTTGGGGGGTCTACTATAGCAGTGCAAAGATGGAAAGGGCTTGTGAAAGCAGGGAGATGGGAAGTTATGAAGTATTAAAATCAGAGAAAATATCACAACAATGTCAGTGTTATTGCTGTTTTCCAGTTTACAAGACAGTTTAAGAGAAGTGTCCAGACCACAGCTGCCAATTTCTGCTTGGTTTATCACTCAAAATAATAATGAACAATTTACGTAGGCTCATACAGCACTATCACTTTACGCTGCTGTTAATTTGGGGTGCAGTCACAATTTTTCTGCTGTGTTTAGCCAAGATTTATATTGACAAAGGAGATTTTTCTTTCTGAGCCTGAATCGGGTGTGAAACAAGACACTAGCCACAGAATTTGTAAGTAATTGTGAATTTCTTGATGTATTTTGAAACATGACAAGGAAGTGTGATTGCCTCTTGAAACTGATGTTCAGCGTAAACCTGAAACCTGACCACTTTGTTAAGGTAAGGCAGATAATCCTGTTGATAACTATCACTTTAGTTTCAATGATTACATACTGATTCATACAAGCTGAGAATGAGAATATTATTATTTTTATTATATATATTCCTCTTTTTATAAATATTTAATCTCTTCTTTTTCTTACATTATTGTTTCACTTCATGCCTATAACTTCCAGAAGTTTAATGTATGATTCATGCTATTCTTTTTCCCTTTCATCTCTACACTTCACTCATGCTTATTTCTTCAAATGACTCTTTTTTGTTGTGTTTTACAAGATACTGTCTTTTTCTAGCCGTCTATGAAGAGCACAGAATCCTTCTCTTCAAACTTATATTATCCTCAGATTTTGCAATGGGACAACATTAGTTTCAATGGAAAGTGTGTGACAAATTCCCAGGTGCATCTTTGCAAATTTATCTTTCGATATTATAATTGTTTTCACTTATTCATTCTCCATCTTGACCCATTCTTTTGCTTTTCTTTCCAGAGTCCATCTCTAGACATCCTCAGCATGTGCCAGCAGCAAATGCACACAGCTCTTCACATGCTTTGTTTGGTCAGATGCTATTCTTAGCTTTTTTCCAAAAGGTCATAAATCCGGAAAGGAAAAATACTTTTGCTGTCATTACTTTCGGTGTCTTGAAATAAGATGGAAATAAAAAAAAAAAAAAAAAAAAGGAAGGAATCAAGAGAGACGAAGGGAAAAAAAAAAAAATTGAATTGGCAGAGAGAATTCAATTAAAAATTAAAGTTTTATTAACATAGCAATATCCCTGTGTGCACAAATCTATATTCCTATACTTATCTTCTCTGCCAAACTCCCTTGATTTAATAACCTACCATTCACACTGCAGCTCACTTGTGCTCTGCCTACATTCCTGAGGTAGGGATTATGCATCTTATTAACGATGCTGTGTCAGACAAGGCTGGATACTTGCACATTTTACATGCCTGGCTTCCACTAGCAAGATTACAATTATTTTTAGCAACTAATTACATATCCTGTACCCATGGTGGTGGAAGATTACAGCTGTAATTTCCACAGTATCACTAAATCTTTTGTAAGCAAATTTCAGTTTGGTCATTATGATGCTCCTGAGCAAGGTTGTAGGCTGCAGTTTGGCAGGAGAGGTTGTCCCACATAAAATCCCACTAGCCCTGGTTGCAGAATGGGCACCACAACATTATATTGTCATTTCTTCCTTTATGGACTCTACCATCCCGATAATCCTTTACCCTAGGATTCCTCATATATAAAATAGAGATGAGGTATAAAACACACTGACTTGCCGAAGATCACATAGAAGTTAACATTTTCCTAGGATTATTAGGATGGTAGATTTTTTATCACAAATAATAGCTTGGATACACATGATACACAATGCTTGCTAATGAAATGGTATCTCAGAACACGAGCAGAACAGTACTTCAGTGCTTCAGATTTTATCTTCATATTGCTCATCCATGTGTTAATAGGAATGTTATAAGGGTTAAAGGCAGCTTCTATGGGAGAAGATGAGATCTATACCTGCACTGCCTTTCCAGTTTCCAGTTACCTAGATAATATCACTGGACTGAATATAGCTTTTCATGGTTGCAATTAGGAAATTCATGCAAGTATCTGCAGACCACAGACAAGATGGGGAGACTCAGGATAATGCAGAATGGCATCATAAAATGGAGTTAATCTCACCGTAAATTAAAGTGACTGCTAGAAAGAGGAGTGTGTGAAATAAGTTGAAATCTGAAATATTCTTTCTACCAAGGATGAGGAGTGTTCTGTAATTTTAGTCTAAAATAACCAAACAATTATGAATTGGAGCTGGAAAAATCCCATAAAAATGATTTATTTTCTTTTGATCTACAGTGAGAGGAAAGAAAACATTTTCAAGACTATTAAGTTAGAAAATGGGCAAGACCTAAACTGAAGTCTATGGACTTGAAGAAATTCTTTTCTATTTATATATATAAAAGAAAAGATGAAACGATAAATGATAGGACTACAGATACTGAATCACTTGAACTAATTTTGATATTTTTCTCAGATATAAATCTATTATGCGAGGGATTAGAGAGTCCAAGAAAGAAAACTACTTTGTAAGTCATTTCTGGGGTAACTATAGAAATCCTGAAAACTATTATGAATGGTGTGTCTTCTGAACTCTTACTGTTTCTTAAATTAGAAAAAACTTCTCTGAGTTCCCACTAACAACACTGACATCACCAATGAAATAAGCACAATACTCTCTGGAATTCTTGGATAGGATATATTTTGTGTTTGCGAAAATAAAAGATCAAGATAGGCTTAGAACAGAGCATTTTGTAGTTCAGTAGATAAATAGAATTGAAAATAAATTACACTGTGCCTTTTCTTTGAAAAAAACATACATGTGTGTCTTTGAGAGTGAAATCTGACAGCAATCACTGGAAAAAGGAAAGGTTAGAGTAGTTAGAAAATGCAGTAATTTTAAAATCCATTGCACCTTATGAAATTCAAAACAGGATTCTTAGGCTGCAGGGTAAAGCAACTGCAGAATTCTTCATGGATGTTTTTGAGAACTTATGAAATGCAGATATGTTTCTAGACAACTAGTAGAATAAATTCTAAATATTTCTCTTTAAAAGTGGGAGAGAAAAGAAATGCAGAGGAACCTTAGACCAGTCAGCTTGACTTCAGATCCTAGCAGAAATACTGGAACAAATAATCAATCAAGCTATCTATAAGCACTTAGAAGATAACACAAGGGTGAGCTGCAGCCAAACATATTTGTCAAGAGAAAAAAGCATGCCAAACCTTGCAGATATGGAAAAGCAATAGATGTCATTTCTATTAGATTTGGGAGTGCATCTAACACTGTTTTACGTAGTATTCTTTTTTTAGGGCATATGATCTAAACAGAACTATTGTGATACAGGTGCTTAACTTGTTGAAATACAGTATTCATTAAATAATCATCAATAGATTACTTCTACATGGGATTCCTTGCTGGAATATCAAGGACTTCTCACTCTTCAGTATATCAATTAGTAATCTGGAATATAAAATAGAAGATATGTTTAGTTAATCTGCAAGTGACACTGCTCTGAGTGGGATTAGCAGGATGACATACTGTAGGAAAATATGCAAAATTATCTTGACTAACTAGAATCTCAAAAAATTACATTTCAGTTCAGTAAGGACAAATGCAAATATTTATCTTCAGTATCAATGATCACCTTTATATGTGTAGGTTGAGAAATATCAGTCTGGTCATTCTGTAGCAGACGGTCTGGAATGTTACTAGTTCACAAGCTGAGTAAGACATTGCAGAGTCACACGGTTAAATAAAGGCAAACACTATGCAGAAATATTTCAAGAAGCACAAATATATATACTAGATATGAGAAGCAATATTTCAGTTTTTGCCACTACTGCCAAAAAGATGTAGGTTTCTTTCAGGGAAAGTAGGATTTGAGATTAAGATGTTTAGATTCTCTATGCAGATATTTCCTCATGCACTTGATGCCTGTTTCTATTTTATTTAAAATAGGCAATATAAATTTTGGAGTATGGAGAATGCTTCATGTTACCCTAAAGCAGGCACTGTCTGATCAGCTGAATAATATTTTAAGCTCCCTCAGTTTCCTGGACTAGATTTCCAGTGACTGTAATGGAAGATTACAATTATCACAGAATCACAGAATATTCAAGGTTGGAAGGGACCTCTACAGATCATCTAGTCCAACCTTCCTGCTCAAGCAGGCACACCTAGAGCCTGTGGCACAGGGTGGCATCCAGGTGGTTTTGAAGACCTCCAGAGTAGGAGACTCCA
>NW_020455732.1:2635893-2647171 GCF_003342845.1 Nothoprocta perdicaria
CCATTGGCCTTCTTGGCCACGAGGGCACACTGCTCACTCATGGTTAACTTGGTGTCAACCAGGACTCCCAGGTCCCTCTCCGTGGAGCTGCTTTCTAGCAGGTCGACCCCTAATCTGTACTGATGCCTGGGGTTATTCCTCCCCAGGTGCAGGACCCTGCACTTGTCCTCATTGAACCTCATGATGTTTCTCTCTCTCCAACTCACCAGCCTGTCCAGGTCCCTCTGGATGGCAGCACAGCCCTCCGGAGTGTCGGCCACTCTACCCAGCTTGGTGTTGTCTGCATACTTGCTCAGGGAAATTGTGTTTAGAGACCTCAGCCTGGGAGACTTAATTACAAACTGAACCTCAACCTGAAAGCCTAGAAAAAACGAGTCAAGAAACTGTGAAATAATCTAGAAAGCATGGCATACAAGACTACTAAAGCTATTAGAGCTATTTGTTTGAAGTAATGGTCACAATCCTCAGAAAATCAAGACTTGTGTCCATATCTGTTGTAGATAAGATGTAGAGCAGACAGCTCAAGCAGTAGTAAGGGAGATTTAGATTAAGCAGTAGACTTACAGTTCAGTGACACTGTGAGGCATTTGGCACCCCTGATGCCACTTGAGATTCCCTAGTGCATTTTGCCTGGCCTCCAGCTACCTTCACAGAAGGGTGGGAGTCTCCTGTGGGTTCTGTGTCACATCTGTCACCCCATGTAGATATCTTGGGCACCTCGGGGCACCTCAAAGGGTACTAAATGACTGCAACTTTGGTAACTGAATTGACATTCCCCAGATAGCTAAATTTAGACAAGCCCTAAGCAAAAAGTGCAGCCTCATGGAGAGGGTAAAGGTGCATGGAAGAAGGTTGCACAGAGATGACACACAGATTTCATGGCTGGATATTCCCAAGAAGTGATTTATGTAGAGTGATGCAGCATTTATGTAGAGTGATGCAGCAGAGCTTATGATGCCTTGGGGCAGAAGGAAGGACTAGGTGACCTTTTGAGGTCTTCTCTAGCCTTGTTTTTCTGTGCTGCTGTGTTTGCATTTGCAAAGTACATTGCCTCCTATGTCTTTTTGGAGATGGGCCTCAGACAATCTGATTGCTCACTTGTCAGCTCAGATGTAGTGTAAACTGACTGATTGCCAATCTGTGCACTGTCACTCAGGCTGCTCATTTTATTTCCCCATCCATAGTTTCTCATTTGGGTTGCCTGAGTATGTGTGATTATTTTTTTTTTTTTTTTAAGATAAGGCATTCATTTGATAACAGGAGTTTCTATAGTTTGTCTATCTGTCATCTCCATACTTCCTTAGGTGTCCATCTATTATGTGACAGCTCTGTGGCTCCTGTATATTGCGTCTGCCTTCACGTCCATGTTTACACCTCTCATTCTTGGTCCTTCTTGCACTATTTCTTTGTCATATCCAGCAGTTATCACTCCATGTTCCTCCTGCTCATCCAAGCTGTATAAGAAAATATCCGTCATTGCATCATCCCTCCTTTGATTAAATTCTGGATGCCCTAGGTTGAGTGAGATATTGCTGAGTACAGCTGGTCCATTTGACTGAACCATCATTTCCGTGTTACCAATACCTTTCACACCTCTCTGCTGCTTTCTAAACTACTTTGACATGTTTTGAATGTAAAAATGCTGTGAAAACCCAGACTGTCTTGTGGTTTTGTAATCTCATCTTGGGTGAGGGCTGACATGATCTATAACTGACTGCAGTCACATGGAGACATGACAGTTATTCCTATAAACATGAAGAAATCTTTGGTTGGTACGGTAGTTGCATCTCATACAAGTGCCTAATGAGGCAGTTTCACTCCTGTGATTGAAGAGTTCTGGAGATTTCTGGGTTCAAAAATGTGGTAACAACTTTTCACTATGGCTCTAATTATAAAGCCTGCTGAAAGCATGCCAGAAAGACAATCTTTTAAAACTCTCCTTCTCATTTAAATTCTTATCTGACGTTTTTAAGACAGTGATACTACATTAAAAAAAGAAATCTAAACAAATGAAATAAGAATCTAAACAAACTAAATATGGAGGAGATAAACACTTTGCAGAAAATAGAGCAGACTATCAATTTTGGTTCCGTGACACAGACATTAAAGGAATATGTGTAGCATAGTAAGAAGCACTGTTATTTTATTTTATTTTATTTTACTTTACTTTACTTTATTTCAGGTTGGATGTCCCTGAAGCATTTCACCAATACAAATATTTTTTTTCTATTCAATTCTAAAAATAGATTTGATAATGCTGAAAACTTTGAAATCATTCCTTTTTTGAATCAAATCTCTCACTGAAATAAAATGACGTAGTTGGAAGAAAAACAAACAGCAATAAAAACCTTTTTAATATGCTAAGCAAAAGTATCCATACACCTAATTCACTGAACTTTTTGAAAAAAAATCATTTCAAACAAATATTTTTCCTCAAATTTTGAAATTTACTGTAATATTTGCTGTGATCTCAGTATCTTCTCATTTTTCCATACCTACATCACTGAATGTTGAAGGACTAACATCACATGATACTACTTTATGCCATTTTTTTTCTCCACTTAACTATTGCTTTTTATTTTTATTTCTTCTCTAAGTTGAACTAGGTAGGACTTTCTTCTCTAGGCCAAGTTCCAGGTTATAAACAGCTGGATTATTCTTTATTGAGGAGGTAAGAGGTAGTGCAGGGATGGATCAGTAGAACATGCACATGTATCTGCAATGGAAGCAGAAGTGGAGAAAGGATTTTATTTATTATCTCTTTCCTAAGAGGCACAGCAGGGCAAAGAACAGTGTTACTTCCTGTCTTTTAGATCAAGTACCTTCATAGGATGCTCCAGCTACCAGGCTATGTGCTAAACCTTCTTCTGATAAGACCATGACTCCTACCAAGAAAACATGGGAAAAATGGTGAAAGTTTTGATGCTGCCATCTGTCTGAAGCTTCTGCACTAGAGAAATGTTCATCCTGCTCCCCTAAGGCATGCTGTGAGCTGACTCATGTACTCAATCACACTGGTACACACAGCAAAAACCCCAGGGCAGGTTTATGAGTAACGTTTGCTTTAGAGGATGAGCTGTGGCATGTGGCATAGGTGCTAAGCTGCAGAAGTCAAAGATCCTGAGAATTATGGATGAATCACTGTTTCTGCTGCTGTCTGTCTCCTGACTGCACCCAACATGATGGATCAGTGAAGAGAAATTAAGTATATGTTCTTATACTTAAACATTAAGTATATATTCAGGTGAATTTGGCAAGGAGAAGGTTGTTGGAGGTACATGATAATGAAGTCCCTGGATTCTTAATTTTGCAGGTCTACATATTAATGGAAAGTGGTGGCTTCTGTCCTCGTAAGCTTTCAAATGTGGGCTATGAGTGAGGAAGAGGCATTCCTCCTTCTGGTTGGAGAGTTGTGCTATTGGCTACATCTTATTCCACTACTACAGCACTGCATGCCATCTGGAAAAACAAACAAAACCAGCTCATTTAAGCCAAAAAACCTTCTCCAGTGTCTTTACTTACATTGCATAAAATACATTGTTTATGAAAGATTCAGGAGTACTATATATTCTCAGGAAATGCGGACCTGGCAGCAGAGCAAGTGATGCCTCTCCTGTCACCCTGGCTCTTGGTTCTGTGATGTCCTAAGGGAGCAGCCTCTCATCTGCCAATCCAACTCATTTTCTTCTCTAAGAGAGGAGCCACTATGATGATATGGAGAACCATACTGGAAAATGAGCCAAGATTCACATTATACAAATGGATATTATTACATTAAATTCTCCTTTAAAGATTCGACACCTCTGGTAATGACTTCCTGTGTCTCCTTCATGTGGTGGTCCAGATCAGAGGCCAGAGCCTAGAATTCCTGAATGAACTGGCAAAATGACAGGAAAAATGTAAAATATTAATTGACTGTGAGACAAATTCTGCACCTTCTGTGCCTCTCTCAGCACTTGGCCCACAGAGCTTAGCTGTTGGCATCATAAAATTAATTATTACTTAGGAATTTCAGTGTAATACCACAATCTTAATGTTTGAACAAAAAGCCTTTAGTGTTTTGAATGCATATTTAAAACGACATAGCATAAATTTTTAAAGTAATATCCACTATGAATGACAAATGTGTCTTGTTGCTGTAATAACTTCAGATCTCTAAATTAAGGATTGTGGTTTGAAGTAATAATAATATTTCATATGTAGAGGGACCTTTCATGTATAAGGAAATAAAGTCTTTTTTCATGGCACAGACATATACACACAGGTGTAATCAAGACTAAAATAAACTCAATTCTTTTCATTAGGAGCTTGATTTGGCGGTCACTCAAGTAAATTGACGTTATTGCTGCCTCTGCAATTCTGATAATTTAAAGTCCCTGGGCAGCAACAAAAATCCAGCTGTGCTAGGAGCTGCATGAATGCATGAATACCAAGCTTTTGTCAACTCATTTTGCAAGCAAGTAAGAGAAAGAATAGAATAGCAGAAGAGAAAAAGTAATATTTTTCTGTAACATGGAGGTAGCAGAGATATGGATGTATCTGATGATTCTCTGCAGTCAAAGAAGTAAACATGGGATGTTCTCTAACACTACATGTCTATTTACTAATAGGTCTTGAAAAATTGGTCTCAATTTTCAATCAGAAAATATGCACTGAATCATTTTTGAATGTTTTGCTATCTTTACTAAGTTCTACACTACACGACTGATGTTGGATCTCCTTTTATGCTGTTATGATCCTTTGCCATATATTCTACATAGAAAATTTGCCATTTCAATAGTTGCTATTCCAATGCACACCAATGCAATGTAGGTCAAATGTCCTGTTGTCACAGCTATCTTTGGAGTACCTTTAAGAAAAAAAAGAAAAAAAAAAAATCTGTCATTAAATGTCAAGTAGATTCTGGAGAAACTATAACTTCTTTTAGAATCACTGAAAACGAATTTCTAGTCATTCATAATTATCATTCTTGCCATTTCACTTGCCTTAACTATTTTTTTCTGAAGCATCAAATCAGGATTGATGGAGAGATATAAAACAGCTTGGCCTTTAGCAAGTTTTCTGAATGAGCATGATCCAAGATCTCCGACATATTAGAAGGATATATAGTTATTATTATCATTTTATATTTTTTATTCCATTGCTTTAGTAATGCGAGACACAGATATTGGGCATAAGATATATTTGTTGGATGCATTTTCACTGGAGGCATTTTTATACATTATTTCACATGAGCCAACATCACAAGCTGACCAGTTATAGAGCCTTAAAGCAATTTTGCTTCAAAAAAAAAAGCAATTTTTTTTAATGGTTACTGTTTCCAGACCTCTGTAGTTGTTGGTGTGACCCATCAAGCTTGAGTCAGGCATGTTTATAAGCTCGATGGATCAGTTTTTGGATCCTCAAGGCTCACAACACTGTTATATTCACCTGACCTGACTCAAGATGTCTACAATAGGGTGTCTGTATCAGTTCATTCTCCAGGCTTTTATTATAGTCAATGAAGATCTGTTAAACAGAACTCATTTCGAACCAAATATAGCTATATTAAAAACACAAAGTAGATATACTCTTTGCCCTAGATGGTCTTACTTTCAGTGTGCTGGATCATCCTAGACTACTTTTTTTTTCCACAGAAAGGCTTCTACACCTTCTTTTAATTGTATACAAGTATAGCTATATTTATTTTAGACTTATTAAAAATTTAGGATTTTTTTTTTGAGAGAGAAGCCTAATCTTGTGCATCTTTCCTATAGAGAGGCTAAATAGTGTATTAGAAGTTTTGTTGCTCCTTTGTCACATGCTCAAAAGGGAACCAAGGCAGCATTTTCTGTGATAGTTGCCTGTGTAAGTAGATGAATTATATCCTAAAATTATTGACTGTACAATAGATATCTCCACTACAGGAACCTAGGGTAATATTACCAAATGTACACTGTAGACACTGACTCCTGAAAACTCTATTTTAACACATTTTACATTCATACTAGTTTCTCATTATACCTCCTCTTCTCCTTTATGCAGTTACTTCATGCAGTTACTTGAACTATGGGAATTATCCAAGTTTCATATACTAGCTCCATTTATCCATGTGCAAGGCATCAATGGGTCATTTTCTTTTAGTAGACATCATAAAGTTTGGTCTGTAAAATGTTTGTCAGAGAAGTCACAGTGCTCTCATCAAATTTCTCCTGAATCAAATTAAATATATCACAGTCTAGCAACATCAAGATTTCCATATTGTTCCCACTGCAGACACCAGACCTGTGAGATTGCCCAGTAAATAAACTGGTCTCTAGCAACAAACTGGCACAACTGGCTTCTTGTTTAAAAGGCCACTTTGTGGTCGCTTATTAAATCAGGACTAAATCATCTTCAGCCAACAGAGCAATGTAAAATTTATAGGAGAGTAGATTTAGGTTGCAAAAGTAAACTTTTTTTTTCATGTTTTATAAGCTGAGGGTCTCTTCCATTTGTGTGAAAAAACAGATAAAAATAGCCTGATGAGTAAGAAAGTGAATAAAGGCAATTTGATATTATGTTGCCTTCAGTTTATCAGGTACACTGAAAATCGAATGCAGCTGTAAAATACATTTTAAGTATTGCAGAAGCCCACGCAACATTTGTTCTATTGTGCAGATGTACACCAGTCACCAGTGGGTTTTTTGACAGGTCGCATCCCCTTTTTTTTTCAGACCAGTATGGTTTCAGGATTATTTTTAAATACCATATCTATTTTTACTGTCTTCTCTTTCAATTGAAATTAACCTATATATTAATTTGTTTACTGAACACATACAGTAATAATATGTAGATAGTGCTTGTTGATGTTGCAATAGATTTTGCAGGAATGCAATATGTTAAATGAGATTAGTGAAGGGTGCTTGTTCTTTTTCAGTATATGAACTGCTCGCAAAAGATATTATAGCAATATAATAGAAGTACTTCTTCCCCTCCTTGCCTGCCCTCAAAAAGGAAAACTTAACATGCCTTTATATTCTCTTGGTCCATGTTATATGGCGGTATTCTGACAAATACCTTGAATCTCTGATTGGCTTTGGTTTAAACAAAAGAAGTAGGATTATCATTTATTTATTTATTTTTATTATTATTTTTTGTTCAGAATATGATTACAACCAAATGTGACTGTTGACAGGCAGGTAAAATGGATGTGAGGACTTCAGAGATGTATGAATTGTGTTGACTAATGAAGTATGGACGAATACAGGGGATCCAGTAGGTTGGATATAGGATCTTGGACAAGACAGTACTATTGTTGAAAAGATATATGTATACTGTTGTTGAAAACATATATGTGTACATATAGATGCACATTTATAGAAATAGACTAATAAAGTGAAAGAACATTAAGTGGCATCCAAGCTAGAAACAATAGTTGACTCATATTCCAGATTCTCTGTAAATATCTATATGAATTTTCAAATCTGCGGTAGGCTTTTGTTGAAGGATATCAAAAGTAGGGAAAAAAAAAGAAAAAMAAAGAAAAAAGAAAGAAAAAAAAAAGCCCAAGAGAAAAAACTCCTGGAAGAAGCAAGGAATGCAGGGAGTAAAGGAATGAATTATGAATCATTACAATAAGCTAGGAAAAAAAAAATCCTGATGGGAACATGAAATATGAAAGTATCAAGCCCTGTATCACCACCCATTGACTAAGTACACAATTTCTGTGTAGAAGAACATAATGCAAGAACACACAAAAAAAGCCAGAATGGGTCAGATCAAGGATCCAACCTCTCCCCCTGTGTGTTTTTTTTTTCTTTTTTTTGAAGCTCTTCCACTTTCTAGTCTTTCCTGCCCACACTACACTCTCTGCTAATTATGATAGGAGCTTTACTTCCATGTTTACATGTACACATTCATTTGCATATGTCTAAATTGAAGCATTGAAGCCTACAGCTCACTTCATCAGTGGCTCATGCCTATGGACATGCCTTGTCCATGATGACTGGTGAGAAATAGGGTTCTTCTCATAAGACAGCTGAATTTCTGTGATGCATGTGACTCCTTGAATCGCTCACTGTTTCCCTGAGTTTGGAGGAAGAAGCTCATGTTAAGATCAAGAGACGTTGTGTGGTTAGCAGCAGGGAGATTAGCACACAACAGAACAGGGATCAAGGATGGGATATAGGAAACAGGGGCTCACACATACTCTGCCTGTAGGAACTCATGCTCTGCTTGTAGGAATCCAGCTCGTCTGTTTATCCTAGGACTATCATTATGGTATCTGCTTTATTATATTAACTCAGCAAAAGCATACATATGTGCCAAGTGCTTTGGTGAATAGACTTAAGCACATGATTAACTTTAAGAGTGTGCTTAAGCACTTTGCTAAATCAGGGATTCTATCTTCTCCTTTTACTACATCATGGGAACATGGAATCAGGCCTGGAAGGTACCTAAAATGCCATTGGCCAAGGAAATACACATGTAGTTCTTCCTTATATTAAATGTTTTGTGCTATATGTATTCAGAAGACATCAATAGTGTATGTTCCTTGCTGGACAAGGATTTTTTTTTTCTTTTTTAAGATTGCATTTAGGTCTGTTGAATAAAATGGCAAGAAATTGATAGGTTCATTTTCAGCAAAATCTCTTATCTAAATATATCCTTCTACAAGCCAGATCCCATGCAGAACATTTGGGAAGATTTTTTAATTGTTTGAAAAATATATATAATTAGAATGAAGCACGACAAATATCTTGTTTAAAGTTGAGGTAAAACTAATTCTGAAAAAAGAGTCTCCCCCTCATTCCCAGGTTAGATGAACCTGTTTTCCCATCGTGACAATTTTATTTTGTTGTCAACCACAGAAGAGCAAAAGGTGAGCATTTTTGACAGGTATTTCTTGTCTCACGTAAGGTGTGACAGGGCTCAGAAAATGAATCACTGAAGAAGTAATGGGGCATATGATACCAGTACTACTCTCTTTCTCTGCAGTAATCTAGGTCATCTAAATTAGCAAAACATTACTGAATTGGGACGGTTTGTGAAGGTTTTGTGGGTAAAAAGACCTAAATCTCTTTGCTCTCTTAATAAGCGTGAAGGACAACATGCACCTGTGACCATTCCCACTACCTTGGCCATAATGCTGCTCAAACCCACGCTACTTTTAAAAGATAATGTACCAGGGAAATGTTGTCTTTTTTTTACAAAAATATTTGTCACTGTGAAAGTTCACTGCTGTCAAAAAGAGAAATAAAAATTTGAAGAATAATAAGAAAAATACTATATTTTTTCATAATTCCAATATATCTGATAAGAAAAATATTGCTTAGCTCAGGTAAATATAGCCTAATAATCTAATATCACAATATAGCTTAATATCTTACTTTTACCCCTTCATCAGCAACAAATGCGCTTACCTTACTGCCTTGGGTAGATGAGATCTGTAATTTAAAACAGTTTTATAGTGTTACTACACCATTAATATGTTAAATCTGGAAAATGCTTTAGGCAATTATTAAACCTAATGTATAGCATTTACATTTTGCTGTCCCTCAGGAATTTGTGCTATTCAGGAAAAAGAAAAAAAAAAAAAAAAAAAAGAAGTTTCTTCAAGTTTCTTCATTGACTAAACCAGTAGCTGAGTTCCTGGCACTTATTTGTTTTTTTTCCTCCCGATGTTAGAAAAGACCTTTAAGACAAAAAATACCAAACCTGAGTATCTTCTTGGGAATGCAAATTTCAGTTTCTTTTGCTAACTGAAGTGTTCTGTGCTTTAGAAGTTCCGAGAATCCTTTTCCTGTCCAAAAGGTGACATATTTTTCAATGACTGTCAAGGGTAAGAGGGCTTCACACAATTAACTGATTGCAGCAAACTGAAGCTGGGAATATTCCTCCATTGTACCGATAATTGCACTCAGACAAATGCAGATATTTTGAGCTGCTATTTTTACTTAGCATTTTTGTTGATCAATTATGTGTATTGTCACACAGCCCAAACAGCTTACTGTGTACTTCAAGTCCTTCTGTTTGAGCACCAAACAATGTACAGGGATTAACACAAAATTCCTACATTCATAAAGCAGAGCCTAAGGATAAATTATGTCTGAAAAAGGAAGCAGATGGATTAAAAAAATATATTGTTTCCATGTGGCTTCCCAGCAAGATAGTAAGCAGATAAGAACAGACAAAATAGTTTAAACCTTAATTACTGTGTATAAACCTATTTGGGGCAAATAAACCAAATAATCTTACCAAATAAAATCCTGGAAGGTTTTTCTTTTCTTTTCTTTAAACACCACTTTCATAGCTCATGCAGAAAAGTACAGAAAAGGTGGGAAGATTTGTACAGAAATGAATATAATTGGCATATCTGCTAATGTGGTCCAGCAGATTAGATATTGCTATAATATCAACTTTTATATTGCCTACAATAACTCAAGGTAACCTACCTGTTTGCTAGTCTTTCCATAAATAACTCCCTTGGTTCATCAGTTACCATAGTGTGATAATTACAGGCAAACACTGTGCGCTCTTGCAAACTCAGGAAAATCGAATTACAAACAAAGCTGGATAATATCCCTATTATCATATTGTATTATATGATTAGGCTCAGATCCCTATTACTGTATTCTATGATATGATTAAACTCATAGTGCTATTGACTAAATCTACCTGGATTTTCCTTTCTTTTTGTTTGCATAGCATGTAGATTTTTCCACATTTGCTGATTCAATTACCTCCTGTTGTATTTACACTGACATTGTTATAAGGTGATAGAACAATGATGAGCAGTGTCAATTACTTCCAAAGATAATAGAGTTAATCAACAAGGATAATGGATACTGGCAAAGGTGATTGAGAGATGTATTGTTCAGGAAAACAATTAGCACAGGCACCTTAACCCCTAAATGAGTTATCCTTTGTAAATCCTTGAATCACAAGAAATAAACTGAGTTAACACGTCATGCACAATTAGTATCCAAAATAATTGCTAATAATAGGCTTTATATGAAACAACATGCAATGCAAGTGGTTATTATCCTTCAATGATTATTCTTAACCACGTGCGTTGAAAGAATCTGAAGGGAGTTAATGTAGTTAATGTAGTATGGGGAGACAGGTGAAATGAAGAAGAGAATTAGTGGGGCTGAGTCAAGGCAAATTGAATGAAAAATTATATTTTTTTTCATCCATCTCGTTGCACAGTGTTAACTCTTTTCCTTCCTTCCTTCCTTCCTTCCTTCCTTCCTTCCTTCCTTCCTTCCTTCCTTCCTTCCTTCCTTCCTTCCTTCCTTCCTTCCTTCCTTCCTTC